>NC_080672.1:389105266-389406689 GCF_030247195.1 Topomyia yanbarensis
ACACAACGTATGAATTAGAAGATGTCAGACCGTGAAAAATTAGATTTAGTTGTAGAAAATATGATGATGGGATATAAGTGAAAATTAGCCTTAGAGCCAATCTACTTCATAAAACAGCGTGATTATGCTTTAAGTTCGATGCATTGGAGACAAACTTGTACACACCCGGAGGCCAAATGAAATCTGTGCACCAAATGCTCGTAGAATAAGAATCTGATAATGAAGACATCACGGACGAACCCGATCCGATCTTTGCCCTCATCCATCAACAAACCAAACCAAAACGAGATTCAGATGAATGCCGGTTGGATTCATCGGTTACTGGAAAGGTGATCGGTAGACCAACTGAGTGTTGGAAATGTCGACAAATGGGTTATATGTGGCGGCAATGTCATAAAAAGAAAGGTATGTTTTGTCACATCTGCGGTCAAGTAGATACAATCATCGTCACCAACCATAAACCAAGAAGAAGCAAAAAATCGGTAAAATCGGAGGAAAAAGTGGGAATCCTACTTCCTCCGATTCCCCTTATCACAAGCTCATTGAATCAGAACGAGAAGCCCTTTTTGTCGCTGTACTTGTTCTATTAGTGACAAAAGATGGATTTTTGGGAAGAAAAAGCATGATCCAGCACGTAATCAAATTGCATCCAGGTGCCAAGCCGAAGCGAGTCCCAAGGTTAACAGAATGAAGCGATTGGGAGTAATTGAAGAATATCAGGGCCAGTAGATTTTTTAACCCATTATTCCCCGTAAAAAAATCCAGTGGAAAACGATGTATATGTCTCGACTCTCGACGCCTAAATCAATGCAGTAAAAGGATCAACTATCCGTTCCCGAATATTGTAGGTATTCTTCAACGTCTTCAAAAGTCCATTTATTCCAGTGTAATAGATTAGTCGCAGTCTTATTACCAGATACCATTGTGTGATTCTTCTAAATATGGCCGTATTATTCTACTCAATAATGGGTTATAGAGATTCGTGGTCATGCCCTCTGGTTTAATCAACGCTCCAATAGCTTGATTGATGTTATGACACGATTTTGAATCGCAAGTTATGTATACTTGGATGACATAATTATCATGTCAAACTCGTTTGTGGAACACCTAGATTTGATTGGTTAAGTGGCTGGACGTCTTTAACGAGCTGGTATAACCAATTTCTGCCACACGAGGATACGATATCGGTTACGTCCTCACAGAAGAAGAACTATCGATGGATGAAAGTCAGATCCAATCCGAGATATATTGGCCACATTAATTCATATGCATTTGATTACAAAATATAATTTGTCAAATACTCATGAAGGTGAAAGTAGAAATACAACTGATTTGGCATTTATGTTGTCACCTAACGCAACGTTTACACTGATCTTAAAAAATCATGATAGCTCGAAAACTTAAGTATACAGTATTGGTCTGCAAATATCTCTGATTATCCATTCTAGAACAAATAGATTCAAAATGGTTTTAAATTAACTATCACTTTGGTGAGGAATGTTGTTAGGCATAAGCTTACTGGATAAAAGCATGGTTCGATTTCAATGTCTAGTCACTGAACTGGACTTCTCTTCCTAGAGTATGACGGTATCATGACATCGATAATCGAACACGTTATCTGATCATGTGTCGTATACTGTGATGACAGATCTCAGTTAAGGTTGGACAGAGAATGCGCAAAAATCACAAACGAAAAAAGCAGTTTTTTTCCACACCGTGTGTTAGATCTTCAAAAAAAATCAATCAGCTTATGTAGAATGTTGTTACAGTATTGCTGATTGATTTTTATAAAGATCTAACACACGGTGGGAAAAAAACTGCTTGTGTCGTTTTCGATTTTTGCCCATTCTTTGTTCAACCTTAAAGGATTCCGTTAGAGCCCGTGTAAGACCATATAATGCTCCAGTTAGGGAGATTCTGACATGCCCTCCATCCCTGATACAGCCCCGGTGTGTTGCCATTCCGCATTAGAGCTCTACCCTGAAAGCGTCTAGATATCTAAAGCCTTTTGGTGGTATCCAACGGGGAAAACGGACTGAAATAGTGAGTTAAATGAAAGCAATTATGTGAAAAACCACTCCAGAGGCAGTATTCGAACCTGCAACCCTTGGGACCCCGGTACAAGGCACACTAGAGTGGCTTGCGGTTGTATGAAAAAACTTTAAAATGATTTAAACTAGCGGGCACAGCTTTTTTGAGTTCCTTTTGTGGTCCCAAACGCCTGTGCAAAATTTGGTAGCGGTTGATTGCTAGCGTTCAAAGTTTGTATGTGATTTTATATGGGAAAATCAATTATTTTGCATTTACGTTAAAAAAAAATCGCTTTTCATTCAGTATGAAAAACCAGCTTCATAAAACTATAGTTCAAAGCTTAGTTAACAACTTTGTCTAAGACTGTAACTAGCTACGAGTTTTCAAAAAATAGTTATAACGATTTTAAAACTATTAGTTCAATCCAAATGCAGAAATTTATTATTTCTTCCAACACTGCCAGTGCACCACCAACATCGACATTTAATACTTAAAGAAATGAGAATATATTCATCGCAGAAACTTGGTACCTTCGACTGAAATGTTCGAAATGAATTGCTGAATAACATAGACGTAATCAGAAAATTAAAAGACGAGGAGGGGGGGCTTTATACTCCACAGTCTCCTTTTTAGATTGTTTTGTATGAGATAAATAATCATTATGTACTTGTAAATATGAACGACTGAACTTTCTTAATATTTTGATTGACCCAAATATGAATCATACTATAATAGTTGCTGTGGGAAGTAACATTTACAGCATTTAGGTTTTCCACCCAAAACTTATGTGTTGCTTGAGGCTAAAAAAAACTCTGTTCTGGAAATCGTCTTGGGTTCTAACCTGAAGTATATTTCAGTTTTTCCAATGTCACCCCTGTTTTGCGTGAACCAAACTTAATTTAATCAAAAACGTTTCTTTGAAGTAACTATCCTCGTTTCGTTCCTAGATTCTCACATAAAAACGGCAATAGAAACAATTCCGAGGCTTCAAAGGATCTATGGATATTATTTTTATAATTCTGACTCTGAACCATTTTAAATGACATAACAGCAGAGCCCTTAAATACTAGTTCTCAAACACGTAAGATTAATTTTTAATTCGGCGGTATAAGCCTGTGCTGAAGATGCAGTCCTTATTTTTTTCACAAAATTGCTTTCGTTTAACTCACTATTACGAACCCTTTTCCCCCGTTGGATACCACCAAAAAAGTCATAAATAAGGTATTGACACTTACGTCAAAACCCAAAAAAATGAATTAACTGTGTCTAACGCTGCAAAGCTGACCATCTAATACTAGGTGACCTGGCAGTTGGGTCCCTTTAAAAGAATTCGCTGCGGCTCCGAGAAGGACCCCCCGATGTCTCGGTTCATGACGTCTCTGCAGTCCAGGGCTGTTATCGGTGTCGTTGATTTTCCGTTTGCCACTCTTTGTACAGTGGATAAGCAAAAAATCGGCAGTTATAATTGCATCGCTGGACGACTTTTGGGATTTTTTCTTACAAGAAGATAAATTAGGTAGTGAACTTTATTTGATTCACTAGTCTTGATCGTCGATAACAATCTAACGTGTTCTTAAACGTATAGCAAGCCAATGCAAGATGCACTATGTCATATTTCTCCTTAGTGGAGAATAATTTTGGTAAAAACTATTTTTTCCCCATTAAGGAGAAAATTGTTGAAAATCTTTGCGTATGAAGAGCATAAAACCTATAACTGAATTAGTTCTGATATTCAATATTTAATACCGAGTCCTATCGCTAAGTTAGGGTCGGATTCTGACGAAACGAAGTCGAAACGCAAATATTTTAAATAACTAGCCACTACCCATCGCGCGTCGCTGTGACTTTCAACGAAATAGGAGGAAAACATAATTTGTTCCGAAGCGCAACAGATAATCCCCAATCAATAGCACACAAATACGATCCAAAACAAATGCCTACTATGTATAAATGTTTACGTTAATCGGTTGAGCCGTTTTGGAATCCATAAATCACATACATACAAACATTTACTTTTATATGTATAGATTTAGTTACAGGTTTTGTGCTCTTCACGGGCATAGAGGATTATAAACAATTGTTGGGGAAAAATAGTTTTTACCAAAATCGTTATCCACCAAGAGGAAAAATTACATAGATAAATATGGTTCTACATGCATGGAAAATATGTTAAAACACTATCTGTTCGGGGAAAAAACTTGGGTATATGTACGGTTTGAAATAATTAGTGTACTGATAATTTTTTATTTGTTGTCTTTTAATTTTCCTCCACTATCGATTAATGCTCTATTCAGGTTACCATGTCTAATATCTCGAAATACATTTCTAATTTCACATGTAATTATTCAAATAGTTGACTTTTGTAGTTCGATCCTAGAGACATGGTAAGGCATTATTACAAACAAGAACAATTACTGCGCAAACTGCACACCAACAGTTCCTATCACACCCGGAACGGATTCGTATTATTCTAGCAGTCAATGACTTCTAGTCATGGAATGTACTCTTGTAATTATTTATGCTTCAACGCGAGCAGAAAAACTCATTCTATACCAGATTATTGGCAAATTCAACTGCCGACTTCCACGGTTCCTCCTGCGAGGCCACGTCAAAATAGAATGCTGTCCGTTGATTGCGCTCTTTAATCACTTTGTCCAGCTTCTCGGCACCTTTATCTCGCAAACAGAGATAGAATGCACGAGCATTCGCCGTCGATGATTCACACAAATCTGCTTCGTCATTGTAGCCAGCAGAGCCATAGTCACGTCGAACTTCGTTGATCTACAACAAATAGGATGAAGAAGGTGAACGTACCCATAACGAATATTGTAACTCATTTGCTTACATTCAATTCATTTGTTTCGGTAATCCAACGGAATCCTCGCAAAATGCAATCCAGCAAAGCAGCTGAAGGACAACTGCTGTCCTCAGTCCAACGACTTCCATACCGCTTTTCACAGTATTCCACAAAAGTTTGTCCAATTTGTTTCACTTGATCCCCAAGCCGCTGATATGTGTGCCCAATATCCTGATAATGGCCATGGAACATCCGAAGGATCGTATCAGTGTGGGTGGCATAAAATTTCGCGTACTTTTCAAACACCGATTGACACGAAACCTCTTCCAGCTTTCCTGTCAGCATCGGCTCAGCATCCACTTTCAGCGCTTGCAGCTTAGCTGGATCCGCCTTGTAGAAAGCATCCGCCTGCTGCACGAACCTTTCCGGACGGAACCGCTGCTCCTCGGTATCGAACAAGCGGAGCTCCTCACTGACACACTTGACGTAGCACTGACTCTCCGGAGAATTGTCCGGCTGCCACCGTACCCAACGGATCTTCATTTCGACACTGGCCGAAGAATCGTTCAGGCAGCGAACGTACGCGTACAGGGTCTGTTCCGGGGTTCGAGGTTGCCATTCGGTGACACTGTTATCATTCCCGGTTCCAGAATCGGACTCGCACGGTACAGCGGCACTCCAGACTGGAGCGGATGCTAGCGCCAACAGCAAACCGATCAGTGCTAAGTGCCCGGCAGCCATGATCGCAGGACTGCGTCGATTGTCCAGACACAACGAGAGCTCAATTGATACTAAGTGTTCCGTGCGTTCCGGGGTTAAATCAATCAGCAGCGCCTTTCGTAGGCAGTGTTTGTGTGACGTCGGGATGACGCGGGGAAGGGTACACTAGTCTTATCAGGAAGATGTGGAACAAATGGGAAACTGTTTACAAACAAGAAAACCGGTGCATTTGGGTTGGGAATTTCTACTGGTGATAATTAATAGACGGCTCCAAATATTTGTAGTTTTGACAAATATTGCATTATCGAAACAAGGAAATTTTATAATTGCCTTGGTAGTATGCCGAGGTGGCATAAGAAAGGAATAATTTGAGTACACAAAAATTGGACCAGTGTAGTCGGCGTTTAACTTGACTGGCTCAAGCCTATATACAAAAACTGAATATGAAGCATTGAAAAGTACCCAAATTATTTGGTACTTACAGTTTCATACATTTGGTTTAAGATGGCGCTATAATAGAAGAATTTTATTAACGCAAAAATTTTGAAATCTTTTTTTCTAGTTTCGATTAAAATGGTTGTGATCGCTATGCCCGCTTCTATCTTGTAAAAGGTAAGAAACTTGTGAAGACCGGATGAAAATCCGTTAAGATGCACTCGTAGTTGAGCATGCCTGTCCTGTAATAGTCATTATGAAACGCGAACAACATTTTAGGATACATATATTTCAACAAACCTGCAGCAAATGAGTATGCAACAATCCAACAGTGGGACCAATTCAAAAGAGGTGCGACAAAACCTATTTGACGCTTTAGATGTCATTTTAAATCCAGCATTTCTTCGTAGGATATGTTCACAATATTATTCTATAAGTTCATAAATAAAATATTTTTTGGTTAAACTAAAAAAGACCCGAGCAAAAAAAATCTCGATTTGTCACATCTCGACATGTCTTCGGCAAAGTTGTAG
Source organism: Topomyia yanbarensis (assembly GCF_030247195.1). Lineage (NCBI taxonomy): Eukaryota > Metazoa > Arthropoda > Insecta > Diptera > Culicidae > Topomyia > Topomyia yanbarensis. The sequence goes on from NC_080672.1 coordinate 389,111,783, forward strand.
AGTATTATGTTTTGAATAACTTCGTCGAAGATACCAACGACAACAGTCCTCATTTTTGACGCGAAATTGTTGTATTTTTGTAAATATGACCCTAAAATCAGTTAATCGACTTTTCCATGCTAAAACTTTAATTGATTAATTTAATATGCTCTACACACTTATAGATATCCCTAAAATACAACTTTTTGTTGAAGAAACTAATACCGTGAAATCATTATTTTGACTTCTAAAACTATTTTTCATATTAATTTGCACTATTTCCAACAAAAATCTCTGCTAAAAATAGCACTTTCGGGCATCAAAATGTTGGCTATTCCGACACTCTATTATTCCAAGAATAAATTTAATTTTACATAGAAACAGGATACAGTGAGACACATTGTTTTGGGTGACCATTTATGTAGGACAGATTATAACATAACATGTGTTTATATTATTTTTAATTTATATAGGGGAACCCGGGGCTATTCGACCTAACTAAGCAAACAGCCCTTTTAGGTGGATAGAAGTGAAAACAAATTATTGGTCAAAGATCCTAATTGTTAGCTTGAAACCTCAACTACAATTTGGTGCCATAAAAGTTAATTTGCACCAATCCATGGCAGCGCTATTTGCAGAGACGATTTGCAAAACTCTACTTTTTCCATCTTTTTACAATGTAGGGATGATTCGGACGTCCCTACGGGTCAATTCAGACCGTCAATTTTTCTTCACTTTTTTACAACGGAATTATCTATATTTATGAAATATTTATTAGAGAAACTCCTTAAGGAGCAAAAAATAAATTGCGTTACAAAATCTTAATCTGATTAGTCACAGCTGTCGATTGGCGCGTCATGTATTTTGTTTGCTGTGGCGTATGCAATCGTCTACGTAACCGCAAGCCGCTGAACGGTGGTTGATGGAATAGGGGGTCCGAATAGCCCCGTACACTCATTTCGTAAGTGTTAACCGTCTTGAAAATATCTGTGTTTTCGCCCAAATAAACATCATTCCATAAAAAAGGAGCCTCAAGCTTCGTAAAATAATTTCTGTTATTTTTTTCACTTTTATTTGTTGCTTTAATTACGGCTTTACCTTCATGATGATTTCTGTTTCGAGGATGGCAAAAAATGAAAAATGTTGCATCTCTTTTCTAAAAATACACCAAAGAATTGAATTCAGCTGTCAAAATTATTTTTTTAGAATGGCGTTTACACGAATATGTACGACAGTTAAAAAGCCTAATGATTTTCTAAGATATCGAGGGGGTCCGAATTACTTAATAATACTTAAAGTCTTAATAGCCCCAGTCCCCCTTCATTAAAAGCTATTAACAAAATGTTTTATTTCACACGCCTCTACAATCATGTAGAATATATTGAACAGATTACGGTTACAATATGAAAAAGTTTAAAAAATACAAATTTTGAAGTTATACTGCCAAAAAACAACGATTTCGGCTCAAAAAATAAATCTACAGTAGACGTATGCGCCGCCGTCGGTGAATTTTGATGTATGCCGACGCCGAAACTTTCTTTTATTTACGAACTCGGAAAATTCCCAATATGCTTGCTTTTACCAAAACAAGACAAACTGCTATGATATCTGTTCACTCAGTTTACGATTACTCGCTTTTCTTCTGTTGTATACATGTTAAAGACAACGCACGCAAAAAATCGTTCCCAGATTTGTGAATAAAGTGCTATGAATTATGATAAATTTTAACGTAACTAAAACAGGATTTACGATTTTACTTGTGGAGATCGTTGTTTTTTGGTGAACTTCTTTTATGGTTTCCTAAATGCCATTACCAAATAGTTTTTCTGTCCGTGAAATATTTTACAACTTTATGAACATTGTTTACGGTCCGACTATACGTCGTAAACGTGAAATCTTGATTCAATTTTTTACAAATTGATTGTGAATCGGTTTTCGTAGTTTTGAATTAAATCACAAAACTTTCACTTTCTTGATGTTTTCTCGTGAACTACTTTACGTAACTCGTCTCGTGAACTGGTTCATGTTTCGCGATCGTGAAATAGTACCCAAAATCATAAAATAGGTTTTCACTGTCATGATTTATGGAATTGTGTGCATGATTTTAATATTTTTACATGAACAATTTCACGAAACTTAGTTTGTTCTTCACGTTTTGAATAAATTAACAAGTTTAGAAGATATTGCCAATAACTTTCACTTTAATGAAACTTTAATTTAGTTCATGGTTTTATTTTTGTTCCCTGAACTGTTTCATAAAATATAACATAGTTGTTTGTATCCAGCTAAACGACCAATCATAGGTACGAGTAGTAGATATATGAAAAAGTGTTAGGATTATTAGAAATCTCGTTATTCATTTGATAGGGTTTGGTGTAATGTCCACAAAGAAAGAGTGTCTCACATCGAATTGAATAACGGAAAAAAACGCTGTAGAAAATTACTTAGTGGGCCAATCCTTTTCAAACTTTCAGACAACAAAATATAACCCATTAGTAGGCTTTTAGCATATTTATTTCATTCAATTTCAATACCATAACCGTACGCTCGTATCTTAAGCTGAACTCCACTCATTAGGCTCTGTATAACATCTCGCTGCAGCTTCTTCCGTGCGGCCACACACTTTTTCTACATGCCTTCCTCAGATTTGACCTAATTGGGATGCTTCCGTAGTGCTTGCTTCATAATTTTCCAGTATTTTGTCGATAGGCCTTAGTTCCGGTACGTTGAGGGGAGGGCTCATGTTCTTGGGCACGAAAGTGACCCCGTTGGCTTCGTACCACTCCAAAACAACATTTGAATAGTGGCACGAAGCTAGATCTGACCAGAAAATCGTAGAACTCTTGTGTTGCTTCAACAGAGGTCGCCTCTGTAGACATTCCTTGAGGTAGGTCTCCCCGTTTACTGTCCCGGTAGTCACGAACGCGCACTCCGTTCGCCACGTGAACAGATCGCTTACCAAATCATATATTTATTAGCAAATTTTGAATGTTTCTGCTTCCTTATTTTCTCCGAAACATCAAACCTGTGCTGAACGGTGAAGAACCGTAGCCTCGGAAGCTGCCGGAAGTCCGCCTTGTCGTAAGTCTCATCATCCATGATGAGACAATGAGGCTTCGTTAGCATCTGAGTTACCCGTGACGTTCCCACCTTATTTTGCCTTTCGTCACGATTTAATACGCATGTAGTCCCTTCCGGTCCTTGGCTCTCTGAACAAAAGACTTGGACAGAATCAACTTTTTGAGCACATCTCTGATCGAAGCATTGGGATGTCGCTTAAATGCTTTCACTACACACTTGTAATCTGACCGCATTGCTCCTTCCGTTCGATGCTCAGAGTTTGGTAGTAACGTTTATTTACACGACGCACCGTTATCTGCTCGATTCCGAGTTATTTTCCGATACCCCGATGAGAGAGTTCAGGATTTTCCACGTGCTTGTGTAAAATCAATTCGCGACGTTGCTTTTTGGGTGACGCCATTTTTTCCAATATTCGAAAAACTGACGGCGATTGAAATATAGTGTAAACAATACATTCTTGACTAGTTCCATCCAAATTTTCAATAGAAAACACCCAATGGGTTATTTGGTAGAGCATTTTTTCCGTCATTTAATTTGATGTGGTACACCCTTTAAGGAGGAAAAATAACGAACAAACAATACAAACTCGGAGAAAATCGGAATACCATCGTCTCGAGAAATTACACTGTAGTTGATCCCTGTGCCAGAGTGGCTGAGAACTAAATGGCTCACGAAAACGGGCATCGGTTTCGGGAGAAATTCTGCCGGCGGGAAACTCTCATCGCCAGCTAGTAGTATCGCCAAGAAGGATAAGAAGCCCAGCGAAGATGATAGTAAAGATACAAGTAAAACATAATTGGACATCATTGCGTTGGGTATGCGGACGTTAGACATAATGGTCGTTAGGCATGTTGTAGAATAATTGAACTCGACTTGTGGACTTTTCACAACAATTTCCAATAGCTGTACTGTATATCATTGACCAGCCGCACTTCAGGCTGCTGCCACAACGAACTCTCCGGTGAAAAGTTTGTAACGAACTTTCCGTAAATGGTTCAGTTTAGTTTTTTGATAGCTGTCAGTAAACGGTTTTTCTTTTCGTCCTCTTCGTTCATTTTCAAGCAGAAATTTCAGTTTTCCCCGAAGCCATTCTGTGTTATTCGGCTCGAAACGCGAGTAATAATGGGAACTCTTCTCCCACCGTTAGCGAAAATTCCACTGCTTAAAATCTTTGGAGCACTCCGCATACATAGAATTGTTCTTTCTAATCATAAAAAAATCAATAACGCGATTCTCACCACATCCGCTTATATAAAAAATTCCCCCCCAGAGGCGAGACTCGAACTCGCAACCTTTGAGACTCCGGCCCAATGCATGGGGGATTTTTTTCACATGATTGCTTAGCTTCACTCACCATTTCCGATCGTTTTTCCCCGTTGAATACCGCCAGTTCTAAATAAGGTATTGGCACTTAAGCCAAAAGACCAAAAAAATTGAATTATTAGTTTAATTCGAACGGGCGGGTTCGCTCCCGTCATACCTCTGTTCACTGGACAAGGGACCAGAAATCGACAGTCTTCATTAGCTCTGTCACCCACCGAAGTACGATGGGTAATGAACTAAAAATTAGACATCAGACGATTATAAAAAACCCGGGCCTTGGTATCTAGCGGAGATATTAAATAGATCAAATGTGTTGGGGTGATCAGCTGCCGTTGTGTGTGATTCCTCGCTTTGCAGGCAGGGTACGATCACCGTCGCCAGTGGGATAATCATATGTTTTTTTCTGGGATGTCACCATACCCAGGGATAGCATAAGGGTTAGTGCATTGGGCCGGAGTCTCAAAGGTTGCGAGTTCGAGTCTCGCCTCTGGGGGGGGGGGGGAATTTTTTTCACATGATTGCTTAGCTTCACTCACCATTTCCGATCGTTTTTCCCCGTTGGATACCACCAATACAATGATCGTTATGAGCTGCTAAAAATGAAGTGGTTCAAGTATGACCTAGCTCACAGCTTTTATTGCAAAATGTTTATGCGGATTTTGAAAGCTACTTTGTGAAAGAAAAATTCTTCTTACAGTCTAAACTGAAACACTTGAAGATGTAGTTTTTTTCATACACTACATCATGGAACCTTGGACGTTAAACTATATCTTGCAAGTCGTAGATACATTTTCTCATCTATGTACTCATTCGTTTTTGCTTCTGCAAAAGTGTGTCACGGTGAATCAAACCATGCGTCACTGCCTAGTGCTACACACCAGCGAATAACTTTTTTTTATCACTACTGACCTAGATTCTGGTGAAAATAAAAATGCGACCAAATTCACCATCCATGGAATTCCAAAGTTGCTATTTTTTGCTTACCCAGTCTTTCCTGCTTCCGCACTGAACAATTTACACGATAACCTACATTTCATTGAATCTCTGCTTCCTGCCGATGATGATGCTGGCTGGATGCTGCCGGTTTCGTGAAAGATAGGCAGCAATTTCCCACATCCTGCCCGTTCATAGAGACGCGGTATTATCATGAAGCCGCTCTTCAATTATACGGTGGAGGCTTACATTTTTTACCTGGCAAAGAGGGAGAGAGAGAAAAAAAAGCGTTCTGCACACCACATTGTTCCACGAGTTTATCAACTTGGTTTCAATTACTAGGTTTTATTTACTCATCTTTTATTAATCATTTTCCGCTTGATGATAATAAAAAAGAGTCACCCAATGAAACCCCGAAAAAAAAGGTTCATCGAACAAATTAATCAGTTCGTGTATCAAATTCCTGAATGGTCAGTTCCAGTACCGCAGAAATCCTGGGCGCATTCGGTCAATCATCAACGCAAACACCCGTCGCCCCGAGACTACAGCATAAAACTGTAATTCACGTTTTCTCCATTAGTAGACTTCACATTTAACAGTACCTACTGCCGCTTCCTGTACCAGTCCTGCGTCTCTCTCTCGCTCTCTTGCACCACGCTTTATCAGCAGGAGATTTGCGAATACCGACTTCCAACCGCTGCTGCTGGCCTCCGTTGTGCAATGCAATAAAACTGCAATTAGTATCAGAAGATAAAATAAATAAGCTTAACATAATTTTAATTGCATTTTCATTTAATTACAGAGTCGGAACCATCCAAACAATGAGCTTTTCTCGTTCGGTACAATTTCGATTACCGTTGGATGTGTAAATAGGGCGTTTACATATGTGGAATGAAGTGTTTCCTTAACCTTAGAAAATGCATGAGTCAGACCATTTCCTGGATTTAAGTACATAGTATGTTATTTGCAGTATTATTGTTTCCTAAACTAGCCAATAACATTTTCAGTGTTTAATGAACGAGTTTGACCATAGTTTTTCGTATGTTGGGAGAAAGGGACGGAAATGTGTCGGGCAAAGTGTGTAATACGAATTAGCTGAAATGTATAAAAGTTGGTATATTTGTAAGAAATTAAATGTTATTACATTAACACATTTGAAGGGCAATTAGGCAAACGGAGAAAATAATTATTGAAAAATTAGATCAAAAATTCACAAAAAGTGATAAAAAAAAGAAAAAAAATATGACAAAATTGAAATAGAACACGTCAAAATGAATTGAGTAATTAACGAAATAAGTACTTAGTTTTGAATATAAAAATGTTGTAGAAAGAAGAGCACGATTAGATTAGATTAGATTAGAATTTGATTGGAAATAAAGCAATAATGAAACAAAATGGCCAAAACTGAATAATATTCGACTTTGCAAAAATATTTGAATGTTGGAAATGTTAACAATAGTAAAAGCTATTTATAAAACGCTTTTAATCCACCTAACAGTGTGATGATACATTTCTTATAACTCATATCGCATTCTTCGGGTATTATATCGATTGAGAACATTTCGAACTTGATGCTTCGCGATGTTTTTGATAACACATTCTACATGGAATAGTGGCAGGACTCAGAGAATCACTCAAATTAGCATAGGACAATATCATTGCAAGAAATCTCAAAGTTTAAACTTATTTAATGGAAAAGCGGAAAAATGGCCTATAAACTAGAAATAAAAACGAATTATTGCTAATGATCCGGTAATAACATATATAAATTCTTCAATCAATGCATTGTGTAGGGAAAACTTAAATTTCCTAAAGGGGTTATATATGTTGTGCTGAGTCAAAAAAAATCGAAAAACAAATTTACGAATAGATTTGAAGTTCATACTCAATAGCGTTTACTCGAATTCCCAACGCGGATGAGAACTAAGCACTGAAATTTCAGCTCTTGATATCTCGCCACCTCTGAAGTGCATGCGTACTATAGTTCAAACTTTACTTCGATATCGACTTTTTCTAAAAATTTCTTCCCAGTAGTATCTTTGATCTGAATTATTATCCCTAATTCTAATGCCAAAGAACAAATAAAAAACTCTCGAAATCCGTTAGGGAAAATCATTACCATTACTGAAATTTTCTTTTTCACGAAACTTTTCGATAACCTTCCGTCACTTCTATTAAAAATTTTCAAATACTTTATAATTTACATAATCTTTAGGAACAGTTGTTTAAGAAGCTTTTGTAATATTGTGTAGAAAAAGCTGAAAATTTATGAATTTTCTCTATCTGCAACATAACACAACCCTTAAGTATCCAATTAATTTATGATACCCTTTTAACATAAATTATTGCACGAATGGGAATAGGTCCGCCGAATTTTGGAAGAAGTCGATAAAATAACCCCATGAAAACTACCTAAAAATTGGTGTAGTTCAATGCAAATGAAAGAACATATCCTCAGAAAAAGGGGTGTACCTATTACTGTGAATAATAAAAACAGTAAAGACCCGTTTTTATCGTCTCCATAGTGTATTTTAGGCTGACAAAATAGGGACATTAACTAAATCGCGACATTTTTTTTTCATAGTAAACTGAAGAAAATTTTAAATTCCCTTCCCTTGATGTAATCTAATAACTATTTCCAATTATTTAATGTAGTCTTCTAGCGCAAAAATTTATTATTTTAGCATTTTTGCATCTTTAAGATAAGGTCAAGAAAGGGTTTACTCAAATTCAGCCTTGTTTGTCTGCTAGAGCCCATCAAACACATTTTCATACGAGGTTGATAAAATTGGGGGCTGATCAAATCGGGTCTTCAATGTATTATTTATTTATTTCGGTTTGGTGGGTATTTGGTGAAAATCTAACTTACTGCCCAAATGGCATAATTACGAAACCGCCATCTTTGACGTTTTAAAATTATGGAGAATCAGTTTTTCAAAAAATTGTAACAGAGTTCCTGTCTTTAGCGAATTTGTTGAGACTTTCATTTAAAACAACTTTTCTGTAGGCATGAATACTACGTATATGGAGTATACCGAGGTATAAAATGATATTTACGAAGTGTTCCTTAATTTAGTTTTTTCTAAAATAACTTTCTATTGTGAGCTACACAAACTCAAGCTTTCGATAAAATGTAAATTTTATCGTGTATAAACAATAGAAGAGATTTATCATAAACAGTGGAATCATAATAATTTAATTTAAAATTAAATAGAAATAGCCTAAAATATGTTAATACCTTGAACACATGCACTCCCCAAAATTTTGCTGAAAATATTAAGTCTGGAACTAAGTTTGTTTGAAGAGTAAATTCGCCATAAATACTTCTTGGAGGATATAACGCCAACATTATTTTATCAAATGATGTGCTGTTTAATGTTTGTAAAATCATCGAATATACTTAATTGGCGGAACGGAAAATGCCATTTTTCATAAATTCCCCCACTTTTGGAAGGTGGTTTTCTCGTTATTCATTCTATAACGTTTTCGTCTCAAATCGACGCATTCCCAAAATAAAAATATTTTCAGCAAATGTTGGAAGTAATGCAATTTTCCGATGCTTTTCAAGTCTATCAAAGCAGGTTAATTTATATTTGTTTACATCATTTATTTGACACAGTTCTGTACGCTCGCTCAATAGAGCTGTGAGTCCTTTCCGTATTTACAGTACTGCTTACTGAATTTGTTATTAGAAGTGAAGGTATTCTTTCTCTTAGAGAATCCATTTGCAGATTCGCAATCTGCTACTTGAGCGTCAGTTTTCTTTCTATTCACCTATCATACTCGTCCACACTGTCATCGCTGATGATGTTTTGGGGACACTATTGTATGTTTTTGTTTGTCCGTTGGTCTTACGGGTCTTGTTTGTCATCTGCTTGTTTGCTGGTAGTACTGTGTGTTGGTTTAGAGGAACCAGACTCAGTCGGTATGGAGCAAGTATTCGTTGCCGCCTGAACAGCGGCTACTATTCATACGATGGATTGCGAAATAATTAAAAATATTAAAGAGTGTAGGCTAAATTTGGGTACAGCACAAAATCTTCCGTTCGATTTTATAACTGGCACGTAGGAGTCTGTTTTTGATAGGTATGTAGTGTGGTTTGTGTAGTGATAGTTCGATGTGTTTTGAATTGTGTAACAAGTCGGGAGGGAAAAGGTCTTTCAAACTAGACCCTTACGATAAAAACACTGTCAGGAACACAAAAAAAAATTTACAAGTATCAGGTGTAACAAGTTTACCTTTTTCCGTATTTTGTAATAGTTTCATTGGAGGCACGCGACGCTAAGTCGTGTAACCGTACCTCTATCTTATCAGCTATTAATTCTATAACGTTTTCGTTTCAAATCGACGCATTCCTAAAAAAAAAATATTTTCAGCAAATATTGGAAGTAATGCAACTTTCCGATGAACAGTTCTAAGTTTCATAGACATAAAAGCAACTCCAGTTTCGCTTCTTATTAAAAAATGACCCTAATCCATATTGCAGTAAACCCTTTCAAAACTGAACTCAATATGACAGGAAATTCTGATTATGATTATGATTGATTTCAGAACACTGTAATGAATTTCTATTGGAATTTTTTTTAGCAGGTATTTGATATTGATATTATTAGACAACTGTGAGATCAAGACCAAAAGATCAGTTACAGATCCGCCTTTCCACAATTTTTCAAATGTCCTCATGATGTTTCAAACAATAGGTTATCAGTGTACTGATCAGATAATTATCATTGTAATATTGAATTAAATCAGGCAGCATCCAAAAAATTTTAACCTCAACCCAATTTTTTTGGGTGAGGAGGGGGGGTGTGGTGAAACCCCAAAGCATCCTCTTGGCTACACAACTGCTTGGAGTTATTTATTTCGCTTTTCATTTTCCGAGATATGTTTCAGATCGATCCGATGGTTATAAGTCAGAAGGTTCGCGCAAATGAACATTTTTTGCACCAATAAGTGATCAACTTCCATATAGACAACTCGGAATTGTTCGGTGGTTATACTAGCGATAGTAGATAGAAAAATGAAATACGAAATTCACTTTATCGAAATAATATTTGGCTCATTTAAATGGATTAGGGGCCGTACACAAATGACGTAGCTTTTTCGGCGATTTTTGACCCCTTCCCTCCGCCCTCGTAGCATTTTGTCACAAAATTCTAACCTGCCCCTCGTAAATAACGTAGCAGTTACCTACCCCCTCCCCCTCGTCCCATGCAAAGCGCCCAGGTGATGAAAAAAATACATATGTTTTTCAATTACTTTAAATACATGTCCTTTCAAAATGTTTGACGACTTTTATCAACATTTTCATTATAACAGCAAATTGCGTGCAAAATAAGCCCATTTCATGACAAATATTGTGTTGATACACTGATAGAATATATTCGTAAATCGCTGCAAATTAGATTCGTACAGACAATTTTCATAAAATATGCGAATTTTTCGTACATATGATGAATCATTCGTAGTTCTATTGAAACACTTTTATTTTTAATACGAGTTTTTCGTGAAAACCACGAAACAACTTTCGTTGGTTTATTACGAAACGGTTTCGTTAAGCAAACGGATTGTTCACTGCTATATACGAAAGTCTTAATAATATTTACGAGCACCATTCGTCAAACCGTCAAAGTCAAAAGAGCTTCGATACCAATGTCGTACATACAGGTCTGGCAAAGATGGCACTTTGGTATTCGTAAGATGAATCGTACATGAGTAGTGTGAGTGATCACAGTATAAATCGACTTGCTTTCGTCATAGCGGTCGTTCCGCTCCCATTGAATCGTGTGACCGCTATGACGTCGACCCGTTGTGCTTATGGATTGTTTACATATTTTTGGTTGCCAAACTAGCAAACCGTGTGGTCTGCCACACCTATATATAGCTCATTGCTTCGATACAGGTACAACATGGAGTCATTAATTGTTGATAATAAGACGGTCTCGGTCTGACTATTTAGTAACCGTATCCGTGTCCTCCGGTTACAGGAAGATTTTCTGAACCTCTTTCGCTTCCATTTGATCCATAATCCGGAACAGAACGGATCCAGTTGAGCCATCGCTCGTTGGTTTTTTATGAAGAAGTTTGAGTTTTTCTCTGCTAGGGTAACGTCAAAATAATATGATATTAAATACGAAAACTTTTCTAAGATGAACGAAAATAATTCGTGCGACCAATGAAATCGTTCGTAATATGCACAATCGTTCATTAAAATAAACGAAACATTTCGTTTCATTCCCGAAATTAATGCCCATTTCAACAATAACATTCGTGCAATGTACACTAAATATGTAAAATTTACGAAAGCTTTCGTTCATCAAGCGGTCATTACTTCACGCCACAATCTTTCTAGTCCTCTATAGAGGTGAGCAGGTTGAAATAATATCGATTTTGCCAGATCGATCCTTTTAGTTAAAAAAAAAATCATTGTTGTCAAACATCAATCCTAAATGATCGATTGAAAAAAATAATATACCGCTAAATACGAAAACTTTTCTAAGATGAACGAAATGAATTCGTGCGACCAACGAAATCGTTTGTAATATACACAACCGTTTATTAAAATAAACGAAACATTTCGTTGCATTCTCGAAAAATAATGTCGTTATCAACGATAACATTCGTGCAGTGTATACTAAATATGTAAAATTCACGAAAGCTTTCGTTCACCAAGCGGCCATTCTTGTTCTTGAAATGAACGTAACCTACTATTTACAATGCATTTCGTGCATTGTAAATAGTAGGTTTCGTTCATTTCATGAACAAGAATGACCGCTTGGTGAACGATACTTCGTTGCAGAAAACGACGAATGAATTCGTGCATTGTATGATCAATTTCATTATATTTACGAATTTATATTATCAGTGTAGTTTTGTTTTGAATTTTGTATGTCAAGGGAAGCATGAAGACAAGTTCTCTCAGTTCACAATCGTGCAGCTACCAATGAAGAACCATACGTTCATCTAAATTACTAAATTTTGTTTGGTTGAATCCGAAGTGAAAATTTAATTCAGCTTCCAAACTAATTAGCTAACTAATGTAGCAAGTTAAATCCGCATACAAAATCTTTCCGTATTTTTGCGAACTTGTAATTCCGCGAATCGTAAAATTTACCTCATGACAAACCGCATCAAAAGTAACTTGTTTGAAATTAAATTCATTTCTCTTGGAAATGGAGGATCATTAAATTGTTTTCTCCAAGCGATGGGTTTTAAACTTAATGCTACGTCGCACAAATTCTGACCCTACCCTCCCCATGGTCACACTTCGTCAAAATTTGGTATACCCTCCCTACCCCCCCCCCCCCCCCCCCCCAAAATGCTACGTCATTTATGCATGGTCCCTTATTACTATATTCAACAATAAATAGGCGACAAGGGGATGGGCGTAGCGTAGTTGGTAAATCGATTGCCTTGTACGCAGCGCACCTGTGTTCGAGTCCCGACCCCGCACATAGGGTTAGAAATTTTTCATAAGAGATTTTTCTAACCCGAAGATGCGAATGACCATAAGGTTAAAACCTTTATAATCCAAATGATAAAAAATAGGCGACAAAGGGAAATCCACAAACAACAAGCCATAACTTTTAAAGTATTCAAAATAGGTATTTGATGTCTTCAGTAAAGTTATTCGCAAAAGTAAGAGCTACAAATTTGCTGAAGGCATTATTTCAATAAAATCACTTCCAAGAAAATTCTTGAAAATATTTCACTCTTAGGGAGATTAATCAGTAAAATTACAATACCAAAAGAAAGGGTATATTGTATGCTTTAAATTTTCCGAAGATACTATTGACCTAAAATAATCCGTTTTGATGCTAATAATACATTGAATATTTTTGGTCTTATTTCTGGCTATGGGAAATGATAAAAATCTTTCATCCGCATTTAATGTTAAATATCTCATTTGAAAATAGTCTGATTTCCATTGCTGAGAAACACGAATGAGAGTTTGTCCGTTACATACACACACAGACATTGTCCTAAATCGTCGAACTGAGTCGATTGGTATATAAGACTCGGACCTCCGGGCCTCGGAAAAAATCTTGAAAATTTGAGCGAATTCTATACATTTCTTCTCTAAGAAATGTAAAAAGATGGTTGGGTAATCTCTCGGTCATTAATATATAGGAATTCCACGAAGGTCCGTCCGAAAATCTCTAAAATCGTGACCGACCATTTTATATTCCGATGAAACTTTACAGGTTTCATCGGCATGGAAAACTAAACATTTTTCACAGTCAATAAGATTATTTTGACTCAAGCGCAATTCTTTAAAAGGGTGTAGACGTTTCTATGTGCATTAATTTCAAACAATTTTTGTACGGTTACTTAATTTTATGCAGCAAAACTTGCTGAGAACGAGTTACAGGGAATGAATCTTTCTTCACTGAAAAAATATACACTGAAAAAAATATTATATCAGTTTTTACAAATACAAAAATTTATATTAAAAAATTAAATTGCAAAAAACCCATTTTTTAATTTTTTTGTATTTTGCCAACCAAAACCTAAAGAGAAAAGAAACATTTTGAATGTGATTGCTTGATGGAGAACTTATTGGTAAAAAATTGGTTTTCTAACAATAACTTTATACATGTTTTAAATTTCATACTAATTGACATACAAAACTGAAATTTTATTATAGAATATAATTCCAAGAATCATTTCAAATCAAAATGCATTTCACAAAAATCTTCTAAAATGTGATAGTTTTTGAGATATTTGGAATTTTGCTCCAACAAAAACAATTAATTGATGTAATTATGAAAACAGTCAAAATATTATTCAACCGTAGGGTCTGATGATTAAACTATGCAGTTGAATCATATATTGATTGCTTTCATTTTTTTTCTCTAGAGACTGCACGAAGCAACCAAGTTGCATGATCTGCGAGTGATAGCACACGCGAAGGCTTCGCGATCGCCATGATCAACTGCGTATTCGTCTGCAGCTGTTATGCTCCCCCACGGTGGACTAGTTGAAATTGCACAGGGAATGAGTAGATGATTATGCTTGGGAATAGCGAAACATCCTTTAATGTACAACTCCTGGTAATCCTAAAGTGTTTTATTGATCAATACCGGCGCCGGCCAGGCCCGAACGTAGATCGCGGAAGGAAAGGGAAGGAATGGTAGTCCGATACTTGCTTTTGCTAGAGGCCATATATACTACGGCGCAATCCACAAGTATCACGGGAGGAGGAGATATTTGTTAGTAAGTATAGAAGTTGGATTTTACATCTTCTTTACCGACACAAGAGAGGTGACTCCACTATCTGGACTACACACCTAGAAAAAATCTCTTGACCCTGACATATACGAGCATCAAAAATGACTTAGTTTTACTTTGATTTTAATTTTACATGACATTGAATTTCGTACGTCATGTAGTTTTACTTCACATATGTTGTTTATTCTGAATGGCAATAAGTGTAATTATATGTCATTGCGCATGTAAACTATATGTTTCATGTAAAATTAAACGGAATACGTTAATGTTTCGTCATTTCATGAATTACGGTTTCTTAAATTGTGTCATGTTTGCAATTACGTCAATGACAAAATTCATATTTTTTGGTGTGTAACTTAGTTTCGCTCTTTTAACTATAACTCACGGTAGACAACCTTATTCTCCAATTAAGCATTCTCATTGTTTTCACCCCCTTGGTATTCCGAGTGTTAACAAGTAATCGTCCAAATGTTCACACGAATATTACAAACTCATTTGTTCAAACATTGATAGCTGCTCTCAGCGATGCTTTCCCCACGTCAGAAGGCAACAATTATTTTATTTACACTCCACGACATTAGATAGACATGATTGGTCCTACAATATTTACGCCTGCGATAACAATATTATTTCTTAGTCAGTTGACATGCCGAACCTCTATAATTTTTCGAACATATAAGAAGTGATATACCATGCATAAAATGCATTGAAAAAAAATATTCTAGATAAGTAATTTTTACTTTAATTTTCCTGAAATAAATATGGCGTAGGAAACTCGATCTATTTGTTTATTTTTTCGCAGCAGTGAAGCAACTAGTTTCAATAAGTGTATTTAAAAACATTGAAATTATCTACTACCATATCAGCATCGAGAGAACCCAGAAAATAGATCTCTCCTGTCGATTGATCTCGAAGATAAATGAGATACTCCAAAGACGAAATAACTCAATACCAAAATTGATACTTCTCATGATGGCACCGACAACCAGCGAGCTGGATTTTCTACTGTAATCGTATTGATTGTTTTTTCGTCTACGCCTTTTGCAGCAAATCGCATCAATATGTTGGTTAGTATATGACTGTAGCCATGTCCGCCGTAACTAGTCTGAAAGCACAGGAAAAACTTTAAAAAATGCCAATCTTTGATAGTATGTCTGCCAGCTTTATAATCCTAACTTACCAATCGATGCTTCGTATGAATATCGTGAGATAATAGGATCCGACTCTCAAAACCTTCCCGTATGAGGTCCAATATATGCTGGATACGCTGCTCGTCGGATTGCATGTAACTTAAAGGATTCAACTGATAATACGAGCACTCTGTACCAAATAAATCAAATTGACAATACGTTCCCAGCTTGGCAAACTCCAAAAGTTGACAAGAGTTTAGTATAGTTCTATCTGTAAAGGTTGATTTAAAGCATTAGAATCATTTTTTGTCCGTTTCAAAAAAACCCTACCCAAATGACTCATAACACATTTGTCCGCTTTCCCTCCCGCTTCCAGATACAGCCGAACAATCTCAAACGGCGCATCCGAGTCTCGACCGGGATGAAATGAAACTGGGCATTTCAGAATGCTCTGCGTTTCCGCTGTTGCCTGAATTGCCTTCCTTTCGAACGATGTGATCGGCCAGGAGCTGCCTACCTCTCCTATTATGCCACAGCTGACATTGACATTTTTACCACCCAACAGTTCGACTGACGTTCCAAACAGAATTTCCTTCGTGTACAGATCCGCCATCTCTTCGATGGTCATATTTAGAACGGATTCCGGCTGCACTCCATGTACGTAATGTCCCGTCCCAGCGATTATATTGACACCGCTAGCTTCCGAAGCTTTAACCATCAGTTCCAAGTTACGGTTTAATCCATGGGAAGTATTTTCCACAATTGTGCCTGGAAAAGGTAAAGTGTTAAGTGAGGAACATAAAAATTTTATTCTAAAATACCTACCGCCACCGAATTTTTTATAGCTGATTACATCTTTCAACACCGCTTCGTGTGTATCTTCATCGTTGAAATTAAGGTTATATTTGCAGCTATATGGATACTGGCGTATATAGCCAACATTATGAAGCGTTATTTTTTTATTGACATATGATTGGAGGTCCAAGGGAGCAGCGGAATAGAACTGGTGAAAATCGAGAGAAAGATGCTCGTGAGTTAAGGTAAATCCTAGAGCAGCTGGATCAACTGGTCCGCGCACTACGAAACAAAATTTGTATCATAAAAATTTGTCGCATTGCTAAATTTATTCTAACTTACCGGTCATCACTTTGTAGCTACCCATTTTGAAATCAAAAACTAAATGATACAGCAGAATTAGTTTCAGGAGAGCAGAAACAACATTCAACCTTACCTTGTTGGCGAGTGAATTATCTTTTCATGTCAGGTTTGTCTTGATGTTAAGTACTTTTTACACGCAATAGTAGTATTCGTCAACGATATGCAATTCAAAACATAGGGGAAAGAGGGTAACAGTGGAACTATGAAAACGTATTGTTTTCATAGTTCCACTGTTACCCTCTTTCCCCTACTGTATGTATGCGTCAGTACATCTGAATAAACACCATTCGAACGCTGCTCGGCAAAGTTTATTACCAACCAAACGACACCATCGTTGACGAGCCGAGTCGGTGACGGAAGACGTGTGAATTGTCCTTTACGCTTATCGGTCGAGTAAATGAACCTACGAATCATTCCTACATTACGTGCCGCTGCATATTAAAGTCCCACTTAACCGACACTGTAACATGTCTTGTGGACGATCCTTTATTGCCTCCTCCTTCTTATCATTTGCTTTCGGAGCAAAATAACGAGAGCATTCACACAGCCTGCCACAATTCTGAACGAATTTACATTTAGATAACGTAAGAGATTTGTTTTTGAAAGATTTGTTAGCGTAGTAAAAATGGTTTGGAGGAATGGCGATTCAAAGAATTTTCTGTCGATTCAAATTCTTTCATAATTTTTGAAAACGGTATAACTGCAAATGAGAGCTTCTCTTTGTTTAGTTCCTCATCAAGCATTAAGTGACCAACAGAATGCTACGGCACTGGCGGAGCGTCAGCGCTCCGTTTGAAAAATCTGCAAAACATGAGTTAGCGCTACTGTCTCTATGAATTCACAGACTGAAACATGGAGTCTCGCTCTGGCATAGTGAATCTCATTACTTCAAATTTTTCAAATTGAGCCTGACGCCGGTGACGGATCATTCTGTTTGACCCTTAAAAATCATACTTCGTCCAACAATCAAATTCACCCAGCCGCTGTCACGGAAACCTTTTTTGAGCAGTCAACATCATTATCATGAAAAAAATAATATGAAATAATATATAAGATTTGTAAACAAACTTTTATTTCAATGGTTTCTCTTAATTTGCTATAATATCAAAGCAGAAAACAATTGAAATTACTTCTAGGAAGGGTAAAAATTTACATTAACGCATATTTTTCGTGAAATTCCACTCTGCAGCAGACTAATGAGCGAAACAAGTTTGTTTACAAAAAACACTTTCGCCCTTTTGACGAATTAATATTGAATTGTTTCGTTGAGTCTTTACAGTAATAAAGCCCCATGCACGTAGGTCGGCTGTCAAATTCCATATGCTAGTACAGTTCTTAGTAGTAGGGTTCTTCATTTCTTTCTTCCTTCCTTCCTATACATTGCACTTATTGGGCTTTTCGTTTGGAATTATTTCAGCCGGCTTTTGTTTTCTCCCTTCACAAACGATTTTTTCTCTCTCTTTATGTAGGCTAAGGAGTCTATTTTCGCACTGTTTCTATTATTACTCTACCCATTTGAACTCGTTAGTTAGAGTAGCGTCTACCATCTTTGTTCAACGCATTGGCTCTAATAGTAGAACGATAATTGGGGCACGAATCGAGTTTTCGTTGCGTTAAAACACGAACATTTTACCATTTTCAGATTGTTTGTGTTAATATATTGATTCTTAACACTAAGCAAAGCTGTTAATGCCAATTTATATGCATTCCTTCGATTGTAGACTAAGTAATAAATGAAATAGTGAGGCACTCCTCCCTAATAGAGCCAAAATAGGCACTTTACCTTAGTTTGGCTCGGATAGTTGTTGGTGTAACTGAGTCGTAGACAACAGCGAACAGTACATTACAAGTGTGGCTTCATTAGAACATTGCACGAGAATGTTTAACCACTCTTTTCGGACAGTTCAGAGAGTTTGTTTACTTGGGATTACTAGAATAACAAAGAGACGCTATGTTTCGGTTGGAATTTCAAGTCAGCCAATAACTGAATTTGAATTCCAAACGGAACAAGTCTTCTCTTTGTTATTGTAGTCCCTTTAGGAATTACTTTCAAATTCTGACACCATGAAAACAAGCTCATGGAACTGTCATTTTTTCAAGCATTTTTACTTAGATGACGTCATCTTTCACTGTTCCATGACCAATGCTGATTCGAATGTCAATACGTACATGCATACCAAGCCAGATACACCTTGGCACATTTTTTTCCTATGTGTGAGTGCGGTTGTCATTTTTCTTCGATGAAGCCGATAAAGCATATTCTCTTGAAGAAAGACATGAAGAAATGACGTTGTGGGCTTTTCTGTTGTCATAAGTTTTGTTTTAGTTCGGTCATAATTATTTTTTATCAGTAGTTTCGAGATAGAAAGTGTCCCTAATTATTTGATTCGGACGATCCTAGGTGAAGTTCGGCCAATTCTCTCTTTTCATCGTGCGCCAAATCAGATGTTTATGTTTACTTTCAGTGGTCCGGAAGCCATATTTAATTTTACAAGTATAAAACTAGTCATCCTCTAGGGAGAGCTATGCCAAGACGCCATATTGAACCAGCAAAACTGTCAAATTTGTGAGCCAGCCGATATAAACCAGCC
Source organism: Topomyia yanbarensis (assembly GCF_030247195.1). Lineage (NCBI taxonomy): Eukaryota > Metazoa > Arthropoda > Insecta > Diptera > Culicidae > Topomyia > Topomyia yanbarensis. The sequence continues at coordinate 389,131,209 of NC_080672.1, forward strand.
ATTATTTAGTTGCACTGCTAGCTTTAAACAATGGAATGAAAGGTTTGTTTGTTTTTTCCTCCGCACATCTCTGACTATGAGGATAACTTTATAAAACTAATACACTCAAAAGTGTCAAATGCTCCCACCTTTCATTCTTTTCATCTTGCATGCATACAATAAACTACCTAAAATTGAGCTATTTTGATTCAATTTGGGGCGTATCGCACACGCAGAATTTTATTTATGCATCGATAGCATACTTTGCTATCTGCTTCTCGTTTCTTCTGCTGTAAATTTTATACATTGGACATATTCGGTCTATCCACTCATTGAATGCTTACTAGAAGTATATGCATGAAATTGCATAAAAATCACAGCAAAAGAAAAGAGACGGGAATAGAAAGTATGCTAACTATTAACTATGCATATGTTTGTTCCTCAGTGTACCAGTGGCGTAGCCAGGGGGGGGGGGGGGGGGGGGGTTGGGGGTTAACCCCCCCCCCCCCCCCCCCCCCAAACCAAAATTAATTGGATTGAAAAAAAAAATTGATGCTGACGAATTTAATTTAATATTCCATAAAATATTTTTGGAAAAATATTCTCTGATCACTACATTGAGAACTGTGTTTAAAGCGTCATGAGAACTTTTGGAAAATTATGGGAAGGGGATCTTGTAACTTATCTCTTAGCCGAAATCCCATAGTTGTCAAATTACTTCAATGTAAAATAAAATAACTGTCTGAATTATCATGAGCTCATTTTTGGAAAGATGCTTCAAAATATGGATTAGAGACAATTTTTCGAATGGGAATCTAAATTTGAATAGGTTGATTGCATATAAAACATAAGCTTGTTTACCGAAAACTTACATACATTTCAACATTTGCTGAAAATGTATTTTTTTAGATTGTGTAGAGTTTAGACAACAATTCAATATGGTTAACAACAAGAATAACATTTCAGAAACTAGTTGAAAGCCGATGTAATTTTGTCTTTAGCAGGTCAGGATCGGTTTTATGAGCATTGGATTTTTGTTGTATTATCAACTATATGAATAGCCTCTTAGCAGGATGCAATGAAAGGCGTACTAAAATTTTGTGTGCTACGTACTAGTACTGCAAGTTGTGAGGTTGACTAATAAAGAAAAGTAAAATTAATGCTCGATAAATTTTTAACGGTCACGATCACATTCATTCGAAACTGCCAAATTTCGATGTTAAGTAACATTGAAGAATTTCAAAACGTAAAACTGTTCATCTGCTGATAGAATAATTTTGACGGTTAATCCTCCTAGAAGTAATTATAGACAAGAATTACTCTTCAACCAAATTTGGGTCGAGACTTAATGTCTCTAGCAAAGTTTTCGAAAGTGCTATTTCAAACAACTTTGTCAAAGACATAAATATCCCACATATTCAGAGTGTCGAAATATAGTAGTAGAAAACCTTTACAACAAGCTATTCTGAAATTACTGTATTTGATAAATCTCTTCTGCGGTAATTAAATAATAAATTCACATTGCGTTCAAGGTGTCTTTGAAGCTTATAAAAAAAATAAGGGAACTGGATATAAAACAAATAATTCCCAGATATTAAAAGGACTCAAAAACACAAAGAGTGATTCCATTTTCAGGAGCTAGCATCAATTCGGCGCAAGCTTAGTCCGCCTACCAAGTTAGTGTCGGATTCTGATGAGATGAAGTCGAAACGCAAGTTTCAGTTCCATCCATCCATAATTTAGTTATAGGTTTTGTGTTCTCAACTCGCAATGATTGTTTCAAACAATTTTATCCGTAGCGCAGAAAAAAATAGTTTTCACCTAAATTTTTCTTCACTAAGAAGAAATATAGCAGGCCCAGTCCATTTAAATCCCTATATGTTGAATTCATGTAGCCTTCATATTTTCAACAAAATTGTTTGAAATGACATTATCAAAAACTTTGCTGAAGGCACCATGTCTCTTAATATTTTTGAAAAATTAATTCACCATAATTACCTCTATGAGGAATCAGGAATCAGGAATCAGAATATATTGGCTCAAATGGCACGTTCCCCGTACATAGTCGGGGATTTGTGCCTTGCCGTGTGTTTTCATCATTTCCTGAGCGGAAGGAAAGGACAAGGAGGTGTGGGGAAGTAGACTTGGAAGGGTGGGAGAAACAGCACAAAACAAAAAATAAACAACAGGTAAATTAAACTCACAAGTAGTTCAACTTGCCTGCGAATAAGCCTAAAGCTCTTTACCACATTGGATAAGAAACTTTAGTATGTCTCTGAGTTTCAGTCGACCAAACATGGTTTCGTCTAGATAAGGACGGCTGAAGACTCGTAATCGCAATTGCGCTAGCGCTGGGCAGTTGCATATCAGATGATATGAAGTTCCGTAGTCGGATTCACAAAGATCACATGAAAAAGACTCAGCGCGCTGAATAGTTGCCATGTGATAATTGAGTTTGCAGTGGCCGGTTAAAGCCCTGGTCAGCATGCCGCAGTGGAGCTTCGAAAAATGTAAGAGATTTTTCGAAACCACTGGGCATGGTTGTTCTAGAAACGCCTTTGTTTGGCGACACGTTTGTAGATTTCTCCAATAATTGCGGTGCTCGGACAAAGCCCAGGACCGTATTTTTTCCCTTATCCAACTTGTCGAAATTGGCAGGGCGGGCTCAGGACCAACGAAGTCAATCGCTGAACCTGCCCTGGCCAATTCGTCAGCCCATTCATTTCCAGTAATACCGCAATGTCCGGGCACCCAGACAAGGTAGATAGTGTTGACAATGCTTAGTTCTTCGATTTGGGTTCGGCACGCGATCACTAGCTTGAACCCGGATTTGTTTGAGCTAAGGGCCTTGATTGCAGCCTGACTATCGGAGCAGAAGTTTATAACTCTGCCGGACAAACTCAGTTGAAGGGCCGATTGCACCCCGCACATAATCGCAAAGATTTCTGCTTGGAATACAGTACAATATCTACCTAGTGAGTGAGATTGTTCCAATCTCATTTCACGACAGTAGACACCAGCACCAGCACGTCCCTCCATCAGAGAACCGTCAGTGTAACAGACTACTTGCGTTTGTTGTTGTCTTTCCATAAAGTCAGACAACCACTCCTCTCGAGAGGGAATCTTCACATGGAATGTCCTGTAAGGAAAACTACAAGTGAGTGTAATATCGATGGGAGCAAGAATATCTTCACCCCATGTAACCATTTGTGACCACAATCGTGTATGACTGGTAGCAAGATCAACATGATTACTGTTCCAAAGCCCAGTAACCTGCAGTCTGTATGCACATGATAGTGCTTCTTGTTTTAAGTGTATGTGTAATGGTTTGATATTTAGAAGTGCCTCAAGAGCAGCAGTCGGAGTCGTGGTGAAAGCACCAGTCAACGCCATGAGCGCCATTCTTTGCAGATGGTTTAGCTTTGACTGGACTGTCACCACCTCTCCCCTCTGCCACCACACAAGGCATCCGTATGACAGTATTGGACGTACAATTGTCGTGTAAATCCAATAGATGTATTTAGGTTTGAGACCCCAGGTCTTTCCAAAAGTTCGTCTGCACTGCCCGAAGGCCATGCACGCTTTCTTGACTCTGAACTCAATGTGAGCAGACCAATTCAGTTTGGAATCCAATATGACTCCAACGTATTTGACTTGATCTGCACACAGCAGCTCAGAATCAAAGAACTGCAAGGGACGAACCCCGGTTGTTATTCGCTTCTTCGTGAAAAGAACCATTGAAGTTTTGCTTGGGTTAACTGATAGTTTAACTTGTCGACACCACTGTTCGACAGCTCTTAATGCCTGTTGCATCAAGTCAAAGATTGTTCCGATGCAAAATCCAGTAATTAGTATTTGGTAATCGTCAGCAAACCCGTAGGTTGGAAATCCAAGCTCATTGAGTTTCTTCAACAAGCCGTCAGCTACTAAGTTCCATAACAAAGGTGACAGAACGCCGCCCTGAGGACAACCGCAAATACTCAACTTCCGTATCTCAGCCTGTCGCAGTGACGAGCAAAGCATGCGGTTACTAAGCATTGCGTTTATCCAACCTGAGATACATGCAGGTATCCCATGACCGCGCGTCGCTTCCAGAATAGACTGGAAGGACACATTGTCAAAAGCACCCTCAATATCTAGGAATACACCCAAGCTAGATTGCTTGAGCGAGAAGGCTTTCTCAATGTTGTAAACAACATCGTGAAGCAGAGTGATCGTGGATTTCCCACACTGATATGCATGTTGCATTTTGTGCAGTGGATATTCAACTAAACTAACGTTCCTGATGTGATGATCGATTATCCGTTCCAAAGCTTTCAGAAGAAAAGAACTTAAGCTGATAGGCCTAAAACTCTTGGCTTCTTCATAGCTTGAGCGCCCCCCTTTGGGAATAAATCTAACAGTTATTTCTCGCCATGCTTTCGGGATATACCCGGTAGCAAGACTGGAAAGCAAAATCTTTTTCAAGACGCAAGTTTCAGTTCCATCCATCCATAATTTAGTTATAGGTTTTGTGTTCTCAACTCGCAATGATTGTTTCAAACAATTTTATCCGTAGCGCAGAAAAAAAATAGTTTTCACCTAAATTTTTCTTCACTAAGAAGAAATATAGCAGGCCCAGTCCATTTAAATCCCTATATGTTGAATTCATGTAGCCTTCATATTTTCAACAAAATTGTTTGAAATGACATTATCAAAAACTTTGCTGAAGGCACCATGTCTCTTAATATTTTTGAAAAATTAATTCACCATAATTACCTCTATGAGAGTTAATCACTAAAATTTCTATATCAAAGCAGGCGCTGTTTTATGTTGATAACTTCCCGAAGTTGTCAAACCTTCAAAGTCAAGGATTATTATATTAGGTGATCTTGAACGTTGAAATTTTTTTAGATCATTTATCCCACTTTAAAAGATCGCAATTTTTGACTTCATTGACATATTATACAAGAAAATAATCTATAGAGGTATGAAAACTGTTCCATGTTGATCCTTCCTTGTTTGTAGACTGGAATGACATCTGTTAGACTACTTATGTTTTTGAGTTTTCAATAATTTATCAAACTCATATTAAATTTCAGCATTTTTTCAAAAAAATTGCGATTTTCATCAAAACCCCCTCCAAACCAAATTTCTGGCTACGCCACTGCAGTGTACAATAATGTAATGGGTAAACTACGTTGAACGTGGTTCATATTTGACCACGGCAAAAAGAATAATTCATTGCTAGATTTTTATACTCATCCATGGGTGTAGTATATCAAGTATATTCCCATTTAAGCTTAACTTACGTAATTTTGACTATAGCTGAAGCAACTCACAGTGCGTCGAATATATTGTTTTATTTTTGACAACACTAAAATAAGTGCGAATAAGATGCAGAACCTAAAAGTACCTAAATTTAAGTGAAAAAAAATCCATTCTTTGGCTTTAATTATTCTGTGTGGATACAAAACTACTGTAGGGTACATCATGCTACCAACTTGTCTATTATCTCACTCTTGCATATAGCTAAAAGAAGAGACGACAACAGGCTTCTTGCTCTTCTTAATTTTCTATACTGAAACGCACATTAACAAAACTAAAGACACTGAATCTGTGTTACAAAGACTCACCATCTCAATTGTTTGTATGCCATTTATCTGTGTCATTCTAATCGTACACGAGATCTGTCAATGGCCGAGAAGTTCGAGAAGGATTCGAAAAGATTTTCCTCGGCTGATGAGTGCTGTTGACAGATCTCGTGCCCGATTGGAGTGACATTGACAGATAAACTGAATTTATTCATAGATTAGGCATTATTAAACAAAATCATAGTTTTCGTTTGAAAAGTTCAGTAATTTAACTATAATTAACTGTAAAACCTCGCTACAATAAAAAAAATTAAATCTGAACGTTTCTATTGCAAATCTAAATGAAAAATTGACTTTCACAGTATATAATGGGAACAGTTATGTGTCAATATATAAGTATTGCACCAACTTGTGTTCGAATTTTTGTAAATATTTACGGCTTTGTCAGTCCATTTAGCCTAAGCAAACGAATTGCTTCCAAAACTGCCCGACGCTACGACCGTTTTTGGCGGCCTTTTTACGGTAAATTTAAATTTCAGTTTTAGAAACAATTCGTTTGCTCAAGCTAAATTGACTGAGAAAGCTGTAAATATTTACAAGAGTTATGTATCAATTTTCAAAAAGCAAGAAGTACCATACATTCTTCCTAGGAAGGATTATATTTAATATTAATTTGATCCATGAATGTTTCATCACATTGTTGGACACTTTATGCCAATTTTTTGAGCTGTTGAATATTCCCAGATACTCTACCAGTCTTTTTGATGACCCTCTTTGCAATTGCCCAGTAACTTTCGATGTTTCCTGAGCTCAGAATAATTTGGTGAATTGATATCTTTCTCATTGAAATCTGTTCCCTTTTCTATAAATCCAACAAAACTGGAGGAGTACTCATAAATGTAAAGGCAAGACACTTAAAATGATAGATTTTCGCATTTATAGTTTAGGTAGTGTAAAAAATGGTAGACTTCAAAATGCCTCCACTTGAGTCGAACTGTTTGTGAACCTTGAAAGCTTTTTGAGTCCTCTTTCACATAAGTGTCGTCTTTCAGCAAAATGCATGCTTCTGGTTGCTGTAAAACTCGTAACTCTCGAGACCTTGTTGCAACACGTTGTTTTGATCTGCACTTTGATGGCTTTCTGCGAATTATAGGTCTTCAGCTTGATTCGTTTCTTAAGGCAGCCCTAAGTTTGCGCCTCTAAAACAACAAAAATGATCCATAAAAAATTGAAAAACGATCCATAAAAAAGTTGTCCATGTTCCATAAAACAAAACTGAAAATCCATAAAACAGTGTGAATGATCCATAAAAAGGGGTGATTTGATCCATAGATTATGTAAAATTGAACCATAAAATGGTCGTAAAAGAGCACTAAAATAGTAACAAAAGAGCAATTAAAATCAACTAATGCCCCATAAAAATATTGGAAATGTTCCATAAAATGATACATTTTGCGCCATAAATTTACTGACATTGATCCATAGAATATTTACAATGTACATTAAAACACGTCGATATGTTCCATAATATCGACCAAAATGTTCCACGATATTACAAAATGGAGCAATAAAATGTCAGAAAAAGTTCCATAAATTTGATAAAAATGTTTGCTAAATAATTTTTCTTGCTCCATAGAAGATGTAGAAATTAACATTAGAAATGATTCATATATCAAACGTTAAATTATGGTTCATGGATATTTACAAAACGATCCATAGGAAAAGAAAATGTAAAACGATCCATTAATATGTGCTTATGCACCAGAAAAATTAAATTTAATGAATTCATGCGAAATTGTTGCTATTCGAACTAATAATAAAGTTTATTACATTTGGTTGTAATGTCAAAGTACAACAAACAATGCGTACATTATAGTTAAACTTCAGCTACCATATCCCACTAGTCAGCTAACTGACCTTAGCTAACCTGAAATCATTATGGCAACTCTTTAAACGTCAGGGTATTTATGATATTAGAGCGCTGAGAGTTATTAGACCACTGATACAGGCTGGCATGAGTCGCAAATACTATCTGAATAACTATCTGAAGCGTAAATGGACACTTTATACACGAACACTGACTAATGTGGCTACGCCACATCGCTTTCTAGTGCACTGCCCGACTTCGCTGCCGCTCAGTCGGCTTTTAACTAGCTATAGCCCCTACGTTTAAGTAAACCGGGCAAACGAGAGGACCACAGGTTTGCTTGCAATTCCAGCTACGGGTTAATCAATGCCTCGTCCAACGGATCCTCAGCGGCTTTGCGCCGCTTCGGATCCTTGGCCTCGGATATGCGGCCAAGCCGCATCACACTAGCTCCCAGTATGAGCTCACTTGTTAAAACACTGTCACTGTTATGAGAATTGTTAAGCACAACTTATTTTTTCAGTTTACCATAAAATTTAGCATGAATTCATTAAATTTTTTTTTTCTAGTTCATAAGCACAAATTAATGGATCGTTTTACATTTTCTTTTCTTATGGATCGTTTTCTTAATATCCATGAACCATAATTTAACGTTCGATATATGAATCATTTCTAATGTTCATTTGTACATCTTCTATGGACCAAGAAAAATTATTTAGCAAACATTTTCATCAAATTTATGGAACTTTTTCTGACATTTTATTGCTCCATTTTGTAATACCGTGGAACATTTTTGTCGATATTATGGAACATATCGACGTGTTTTAATGTACATTGTAAATATTCTATGGATCAATGTCAGTAAATTTATGGCGCAAAATGTATCATTTTATGGAACATTTCCAATATTTTTATGGGGCATTGGTTGATTTTAATTGCTCTTTTATTACACCCAAAACGCGAACCGTATGAATTACATGCGAATAAGCATGATTCTAATGAGAATTTTGCATTGTAACTGGTATAATGCATAGAAAGCGATATTGGTCCGGGACAAAAATGCATTAAATGGCGATTACATCACAGAAACTTACACAAACCCACAGTAGGGAATGGATTAGTGAATTTAACGATATCGGAGTATTAGTATTAAAATGACTCCGAACTAATACACATGTAAAGGACATCTCCACTCGGATACATGTGCGCTCTGCAAATACTAATACACGCTCAAGGATCTGTTTCCATTTCGCTTTTCTACTGATCACATGCACATATTGGAGAGAACAGTTTATAGCATCATCAAATTGGTGGGGTGTGGATGATGATTATGTGTTGATATTATATTGAGCTTTCGGCGTTCTCTCAACCCTAAATTTACCAGCGATATGCGAGTTCTAGACACTAGATAGGTTCATGAATGTGAATAATGATTAATGATTATTTAAGCGCACTATACGCAGGAGAAAGTTACCTATATGGGAACATTGGGCTAACAAGTAAATTCAACATTTGTCTGATAGAAGCCGTCCGCCCATCATTTCTGGCATTTCTCATATAAACAGTATGTACTTTCAGGTGATATTATATCAGTATTTCGCAGCAAAGATATCTAAGTTTAAAGTATCATAAACTATAAAGGCAGTGATGACATGGTTTTGCACTTTTGAGCAGCAGTGGCAGTTACTCATTTCAGTTTGTATTATTTCCCGAACATGCGAATCCAGCGCACATCATCAGGTCAACGATCATCGCAAATCAATCTGAGCACAAATCATTTTCTTCCACTCTTCTCTGAAGCGTAGAATGAGAGAGCGATGATTTTACAGCAAAAACCATTCGCTATGGGAAAATAACGCGTATATCACACACTCTCGTGAACGTAAACTGTTGACGCGTTTAGTGTGGTTGGAATTGAGCTGTCGCAGACAAAAAGCGCTGTGTATGAAGACAGAAGTTTTTACAAACACCACAGAGGTATTCATGTATAGAATACACAACCTTTTTGCCAGACTCAGCAAGCAAAACCAACTAATACTTTTACATGCGGGCAGATTATATGGTAGCGTGTTTCTTAATCAATTTATATCATCATGAATCAAGCTGTGTTAGTATAATGCCGTAGCTATGCTTGGTCTACAATGCGAAGAAGGCATGATTCTAATTCGGAATATGCACGAAAGGATGTAATGCCTTTTTTGCATTGGGAAATTGTTTTGGGTGTACTATTTTAGTGCTCTTTTGCGACCATTTTATGGTTCAATTTTACATAATCTATGGATCAAATCACCCTTTTTTATGGATAATTCACACTGTTTTATGGATTTTCAGTTGTGTTTTATGGAACATGGACAACTTTTTTATGGATCGTTTAACAATTCTTTATGGATTATTTTAAATATTTTATATGCAAAAGTACATTTTCCCGTTTCTTGATATGCTGGACCAACCATTTCGATGCTGGTTCCCCTGTCGGGCTGGAAGATCCGGGTTTTCGGTCTTTTCTAGTTGTTCATTCAAAGAATAGTGTTCGCTAAATCTATTTATGAAGCATTTTACCCTCGTGTGATGAATTCCAAAGCGCATTTCACTTATCCGTGTGTCCAAAACCTTTTCTTATAATGAGTTATGTTCTGTCAAAGACCATGCAGTAGACTTGGGTGCAACGCCAAACTCGTACTCAGCAGAAGGCAAAGGACTCTTCACATTTCCTTTGGATCATGTCCATATGAACAGCCAACAAAATCGATACAGTAGAACCTTGCGGCAATTGAAACAAACTTATCTTTTGTTTCATTTACAATGCGCGACATTCGTGAAACGGGAAACGAAATATTTAAACGGTACAAAAATATAAAGAAACGAAAGATGACGAAACGTCAACAGGCTTCTTGTTCTTCTTAATTTTATTTTATATGCCCTGCCGAAAATCCAAAAACAACAAGCGGCCATCGTTGCCAAATCCCTTTGTATGCTTTTCACAATTGCTGAAAGTAATTGTACCTCAAAGATCGTACCTAAATCACGAATTCAGCAGCCAGGGATAGAGCTGACGGATCCTGTTTAGGTATTATGAACAGTGTTGGTACAATAATAATCAAATTGGGTTCATGATAATTTATTTCAGGCCTGCACTATTTTGTATCTTGAATTCGCTGTAGGACATCGTATCTAAAATGGTTTGATGCAAAGACGATATTTTAAATATAAAGAGAGAGAGAGAAAAACAGTAAATTTGGCTGCACGGTTCACTAAGTTATTTTGTCTGCGACAAGCAGAATTTTATTTAGCATACTTTTCTATCTGCTTTTCGTTTCTTCTGCTGTAAATTTATGCTTTGGACATATTCGGTCTATCCACTTATTGAACGCTTACCAGAAGTATAATGCATAAAAATCGCAGCAGAAGCAAAGAGATGGGAATAGAAAGTATGCTAACTATGCATAATTTTATTTCTCAGTGTAGTTGTGACAACCAGTACTTTTGGTAAACATCGAGTGACTTGTAGTTTTAATAAATGCTTGGTAAATTGCGTTTTTGAAGTATTTTGTAAAATACACAATCATGAAACAAGGAAACGCATCGGTCTAGGTTACTGAGCCATGTACAGGTTTTTCGTTGCACTGGAGAGAATATATCGAGAATGCAGAGTACAGTTAGCTACAGTCGTGATTCGCTGGTTGGGCCACAGGCTCTGTCCAACTAACGAATTTGATTCGCTAGATGGACCGACTGAAAAATGTCAAAAACTCTCCAAAGAAGACATTAGTAGCGTAAAAGATTGTTAGATTGTCAAAGTTAATTTGACATGAGATTTTGACGTTCAGATGCTTTTTAGTTGGACAATGGTCCAACTAGTGGAGGTCCAACTAAAAAGCGGTTCAGTTAACGAGTGTCCAACCAGCGAATCGCGACTATACTTTGCTGATGTCATTCAAAATTAATATTTATGAGGAATGTTAGGAGAAAACTGATCGATCGGTTTATAATGTTCAAACTTTGCATCTACTAACCATATAAAATAAGAGACTAGACAGTTAATGAACAGCTTCGTAATTTTTAATGTGTTTAAATTTACTAGTATTTTATTTGTATCATAAAATTTATTTCGTATATATGATCATACATTTCCATTCTTCATATGTAAACAAAGCTAAATGCATTTCTTTTTATTTCAATCTCAATACTTGCCACGCGTTTATTCCAAAATCTACCATATTTGTTTACATTGCTCTATTCGTGATCTAACGCTGGATGCCGCCCGCCAGACGGCACGAGAGTGAAATGATGATGTTTTTATTTTCATCTGTCAAAACACATTGGAAAGTAAATTTTTAATTTTATATATTCAATCAATATTATAATTAAATGTTATTTCTTCTAATGAAAATAATATTGATGAAGAAAATATGTTTCCCATCTCTAAAAAATATCCAGACGGTAAATTTCTTGTTACATCACTAAAAATTCGTTCTTCCGGTTTCAGTTTATACTAAAATGAAATTCAGAGATTAAAATTTCGATAGAAAACATGATAGTGAGCGAAAATCATCGAATTGAAGAGTGCAGGAGTTGGCAGTAGAGATTATCCACTGATAAATCCAATTTCTGAATAAACATTTTCCTTATCTAAAACAACCAATCTAACCTCAACAATACAAAAATAATTCCGGATCTCAATAATTCGCCATAAAATATCGAGTTCGACTAAATGTTTTGATGTCAAACGAAAGAACGAGTGTTTTCTTATCACCTGCAATTAAACTTTTTGTGAAACTATGTAACATTTATCTTAAAACAATTAAAGTAGAACAACACTCCTATATCATCAATGCAAGAAAATATTTTCATCATCATTTAACTGGTACCAAAAATGAAATCTAGTTGGCGCATCGAGCGAAAAAGTTTCGCGTTTGAGAGCCAATTGGAACCATAGTTTTGGGATCGATTGCAACTTTTTGTTTCAGTCTTCACGCATCCCTTTAAAAGGTGCGATGAAGCCGTTCTCTAAAAAAATAGATTATCAATACATGCTTTCTTATTCTTGTTCCTGTCAATCGACTACATGTACATCTATGGACCATCCATAGATGACGTAGCATTATATGGGGGAGGGAGAGTTTTGTATTTTGTGATGATGTGTGACGACAGGGGGTAGGGGGTCATGTCATACTACGTAGCTTTTTTTAGGAGCTGACTTGATGTCTTGACAACCTTACCCGTTTAATCTACCTAACATAGTTTTTTTATATAATTTTTTTTGCGGTGACAAGGTTACCGTCAAGCTATGTAATTACCAGGGGGTAGTTACAGGTTTGTGACGAAATGCTACGATGGGGGAGGAGGGTATTAAAAATCACTCAAAAAATGATACGTCATTTATGGATGATCCCCTAATGAATTGTCAATACTTGTTAAACTTTGGCGCACAATTCCAGTTCATTTTGGTCATTTTTACTAGTTTTTGTTTTGCCTTTCCCATGGTGTTAGATGTAAAAGGCCAATCAGGGACTGGAAGATACTAACGTTAAATTACAAATTCTTGCATATGTACAACATAATTGTATGTGGATGGCTTATTTCCGCGAAACAGTCCCTATTGAAAGTAGAGCGTATGTTTAGGTAACTCACTATTTTCCAGTTTCACCATACACAAAATTGTGTGCTGATATCATTCATGACAAAGGCTATGGCAAAAAAACATTATCACAAAGCGTAGTTGAGAATGGGAATTTATAATCAAGATCCTTTTACGGATCATGACAAATTGACTACACGATTTATCTGCGAGTACTTCCAATAATTTCCTTGCGATCATGTCGAAATACGAATAGGAATCCTTTTAAACAAGGAGATATTTCGGCGCGTATGTTGTTAACTGCGGATGGTTCGACATATTTCTTCTTCTATCAAATAGAAAACGTTATTAACCATGCCTGTGCACATATGAAGGATACACTCCAACATACATGTTGCGTAACAAGGTAATACATCAGAAAACCGTGTATAATAACTACAGAAAAAACCTATGCTGCAAGCAAAACCCAACGCCTAAACTTTATCATAGTGAATTAAATCATCGTGCATCCACTACCTCCAAACCAACAGCCAGTTTCGCAAGCGAAATAGCAAATGCCATAGTAGGCGAAGATTCAGATGTAGCATGTGATTTCAACAAAGGACAATAATAGAACCTATTCAACATCAATAGCGTGGACAACATGGACATACAGAGCAGATTAATTGAGTTACTGTGATACGATATCAATTAGTCAGCAAAAATGAATGAAGTCTCTTTGTCAATCGAAATTGTCAAACCTTGGTTTACCTTTTGATATCATCGAGTATAATTAACGTCCATAATCACCAATGGTCCATCATGTTTTATGGGATATTGTTGTAATTATTGTACGTGAAAGGCCTTTCGAAAACAATTCTCTCTGTGGTACCATTAAGCGAGTTCTGCACTTCAATTGTTTCGTTACCATGGATGAAACTGACATAAATGATACATGAAATTACTTGTCACTTAGAGGGAATAGATTCTATTCCAGGGTGATGAGACTATTTTAACTCTATTCCCTATCTTTGTGAATAGCGTTTAATTAAAGCTATATTATCTATCATCATTATTATCACAGAATTAATCATATTTGAGATGTAAATTTTTTTTTTGGAATACTGGTGACATGGAATTGCATCGTTATGTCTGTTGCTGCTATGAACATGACTTTCTTCGCAGTACATAGTTAACTGAAGTTGCTCTATATAAATCGCTGATATTCCTTGTTGATTTGTGCGGCCACTTCGCGTGGACGTTGAAGGAGAAAAACTATCGACTGTGTTGCAGAGAAAACATCTACAATCAGCGTGGGCTGGGTATATAGCACGAATGCAAGAAGATGGGTTAGCTAAACTTATGTTCACAGCTATAACATACAAGAATATATAAAAGCACTCACTTCTGGTTGCTTGAGCTATTTGAAAAAAGTATATTCTCAACAATATGATTTAAACATGAAATTAACATTTCACATTGAGCTACAGCATTTGCCATTGGGATTTTACCTGCCATTTTATATAAGGTTAAGTAATGTACCCAGTTGCAGCATAATGTTTAAATTCCTGCAAAATTTTCATTCAGAACCAGCATCAAGAGATGTATTGAGATTCTCAGAATCAGCTCCTCATCACATATTCAAGGCCATTTAAAGTAGAGCAAACAGTCGTCCTACAATCGGAAGATAAAGAAACGACGAAACGTTCCAACGACGACCCCGTTTCGAGAGCTGCCCCATGTCAGACTGCTGCTGGCTCCTCCGCGCGCCAGCTACTCCTTTCAACTTTTGTAATACCTACCACGCTTTCCCATCAAGTAAAATATCTTTCACTTCCTCCATTTCTCGAATGCTGGCGCGTTGACTCTAGGGAGCCATTGCATTGCCTTCACACCAACCTTTCCGAGCGGCGGAGCGGAACAGACGATCAAATATTAAAATCAATCATGCGGAAAGGCGTCAAAATGCTCGGCCGAGCGCGTGGAAGTACATTCGACTGCTAGCTAGCTGGTGACACTGTCGCTCGTTCAGTCGGTAGGGTGTTGGGTCTATTTTAGCCATATACTTATTGTCACATGTTTTTTTCTGCAATCTCGTTTCAACGTGTTAACCCGAACGGTAGCATCAAAATTTCGATTGAAAGTTTCGCTTCACTTATCAATAGTATTTTTCACAAGTGGTTTATTACTGTACATTTCCTTTGGAACGAAACGATGGTATTGAGACTAATGTATTTAAAATTGGATTTTAGCTCGAATAATTAACGAAATATGTGGCATAATAGCATTAAAATAGTCAAATCTCCCTACCTACAATCATTGCATGATTACCTCTGGAATTCAGAATTTCGACGCATCGACAATCATAAATGGGGTGAGTTCCATGACAGGAGGCGAATAATGAAGCACCGTCGTGGCGGGTACTTTTTGTTCATTTCCTCCATAATGACAACCTATTCGGATTTTGTTGTTTGTGCTACAATAGTATATAAAAGGTTCATTAAATGTAAATATTGCTTTAAATTGAATATTGTACACATGTCTAGGCTAATAAAAACAGCAGGAAAATCAACAATGATTTTTTTGCATTATTTAATATATTTTCAGGCAATTAAGTGTGGAAAGTGCATCGAGTAGAATAGCCCAACGTTCTGGGTTCCAGAACTTGTCCTGGCTTTTAACTGTTTATCCTGATGCCCTGGGAATTCATCGAAAATGCCTCATTTGTCCTGTTTCAAGTCCAACAGCCATCTTGGAAAATGGAAAAGGATTTTTTTCCTCACACCGTTGCAAAAATCTTCATGACAATCAATCAATAGTAATCTACCAATGCCACGAAAACATTGATTCATTTTCAAGAAGATTTCTCCAACAGTTTGAGAAAAAACTGCTTTTTTTCGTTTTCAACGATGGCCGCTTTTTGAGGCGTTTTCAGTTGAACCTTAAAGGATATTTGTCACAATATAAAGGGGTAAATAAAAATAAATTTGCTCTGCCCTACTGCATATTAGGGTACAGATGGCATAATAAAAGAGTGATCATCAAAGTTTATAACCAGACTTACCTCAAAGTTGTTAAGTTTTTGATTTGCCTGGAATTGGACTTAGGGGCCATGCATAAATGACGTAGCATTTTGGGGGGGAGGGAAGGTATACCAAATTTGTGACGAAGTGTGACGAGGGGGAGGGTAGGGTCAGAAGTTGTGCGACGTAGCATTATGTTTAAAACCCATTGTTTAGAAAAAACAATTTAATGATTCTCCATTCCCAAGAGAAATGAATTTAAATTCAAACAAGTTACTTTTGATGCGGTTTTTCATGAGGTAAATTTTACGATTCGCAGAATTTCAATTTCAAGTTCGCAAAAATACGAAAAGATTTTGTATGAGGATTTAACTTGCTACATTAGTTAGCTAATGTTGCTAACTAGTAGACTTAGTTTGGAAGCTGAATTAAATTTTCACTTCGGAATCAACCAAACTAAATTTAGTGATTTAGATGAACGTATGCTTCTTAGAATCATTGGCAGCTACAGGATTGAGAAAACTTCTCTTCATGCTCCCCTTGACATATAAATTTCAAAACAAAACTATCAACACTATATTTGTGATGAAATGGGCTTATTTTGCACGTAATTTGCTGTTATAATGAAAATGTTGATTAAAGTCGTCAAACATTTCGAAAGGTATTGTATTTAAAATAATTGAAAAGCATGTAATTTTTTTTCATCACCCGGGTGCTGTGCATGGGACGAGGTAAATGCTACGTTATTTACGAGGGGGAGGTTAGAATTTTGTGACCAAATGCTACGAGGGGGGAGGGAGGGGTCAAAAGTCGCTGAAAAAAAGCTACGTCATTTGTGTACGGTCCCTTATAATGTTTTTCACTACATTTTTGGTACTTTTATCTGTTAGATCATCTGTTAGTTATACTTTTGATTTGTAGTCATTTACTTATTTATTTTTATTTTTTTAACTGTTGTATTGTATTATATTGTATTTTATTGTATTCTAGTGTGTGTGTGTGTGTGTGTGTGTGTGTGTGTGTGTGTGTGTGTGTGTGTGTGTGTGTGTATGTGGGGCTTTTACGCGAATTTGAGAATACTTAATATTTCATTAAGTCCAACAAGGATAGATGATAACTAAAAAATAAAATAAAAGAATTATCATCTCGAAAAAAAACCTCCATGCAAAATTTGAGCTCAATACATTGCATTGCATTGGGACTTGTAAAAGGGTCAAAATGCAAAAATTTTCAGCTGTGAAAAAACACCAAAGACCTTTTGAATATATGAAACTCGAATTCGTATTTTTAATGCCAGATATATTCTAGAGTGTCATGAAACGTGGGACTTAGAAATTTTGAAGTTGGATTTGATTGGATTGGATTGGATTGGATTGGATTGGATTGAATTGGATTGGATTGGATTGAATTGAATTGGATTGGATTGGATTGGATTGAATTGGATTGGATTGGATTGAATTGGATTGGATTGGATTGGATTGGATTGGATTGGATTGGATTGGATTGGATTGGATTGGATTGGATTGGATTGGATTGGATTGGATTGGATTGGATTGGATTGGATTGGATTGGATTGGATTGGATTGGATTGGATTGGATTGGATTGGATTGGATTGGATTGGATTGGATTGGATTGGATTGGATTGGATTGGATTGGATTGGATTGGATTGAATTGGTTTGGATTGGATTGGATTGGATTGGATTGGATTGAATTGGATTGAATTGGATTGGATTGGATTGGATTGGATTGGATTGGATTGGATTGGATTGGATTGAATTGGATTGGATTGGATTGGATTGGATTGGATTGGATTGGATTGGAATGGATTGAATTGGATTAGATTGGATTGGATTGCATTGGATTGGATTGGATTGGATTGGATTGGATTGGATTGGATTGGATTGGATTGGATTGGATTGGATTGGATTGGATTGAATTGGATTGGATTGGATTGGATTGAATTGGATTGGATTGGGTTGGATTGGATTGGATTGTATTGCATTGAAGTGTATTTTATTGTATTCTGCCGTTTATTGGATCGAAAAGTTACGGGGTTTTTATGAGAATTTGAGAAGAATCCGCATGAGGCTTCAATCGAATTGTTGTTTCTCCATTTAATAATTAATATTTCATAGAGACATAAATAAAATTTAGGAATTCTACCTCGGAAAGTCTCTGTAATATTTGAGCTCAATAAGATATGATTGAGGGAACGAGCAAAATGTTAAAAAGGCAAAAAAAATTACCAGTGAAAAAAACAACAAGAGGCCCTTTGAATATTCGCAAATCATATTTTTCATATCTTTAATGACAGATATTCTAGAGTGTCATGAAACGTCAAGATCTAGTCATCTCGAAAAAAAACGTTTTTATAGATAGCCTTTATGGGACTTCGAAAATTTTGAATTCGATTTGACACTTGGGTTTGAAAACGGAGCATTCATTTTTTATGCCAAACGTCTTGCATAAAACGCATTTTTTGGCTTAAGACCCCAATTTTTTTTAATTTTAATCTAAGGTTTAATCTAAAAGTTTGGTTTTTTAGTGCTACGGATTGAACTCTTCAGTAACTAAAACCAACTTAATGCTGGTGAAATAAGTCCAAACCAGCACCAAATTGGCGTCAGTTAGACACTTGAATCCAAAATATCACACAACTTACGTGGACGCTCAAACAACTGGCTGGTACCGAGTGATGTCTTGGTCGTAAACGCAGAAGTTCATGTTTGCTGGTGAGGAATATGGAACCGAAATCGTTTTTTGGGTTGAGATCCAAGCTGGCACCAAATTGGTGCTGGTTTGGACTTATTTAACTAGCATCAAGTTGGTGTTAGTTACTGATGAGGAGAATCTGAAACTCTAGAAACCAATCTTTTGTGTTAGGTATTGTATCCTTACAAGCAAAAAAATTATCTCGATGTTTCATGTATTTCTAAGACATTTGATAATAAAAGCTGCATTCCCAAACTCAAGTCTCATCTAAATTCAAAAATTTGAGATGTCTCAGAAAGGTTTTTTTCCGAGATTATACCAGATCTCTACGTTTCATTACCAGATCACATTTTAGCTTCACTATTCTCTGACTTGTCCTTCAATTTATTATATTTCATGTAACCTTTATCTCTTCCATCGTATTCTTTCAGTTTTTGCTTTACGCTAAGCTCTAGGACCGTGTATAAACAAACTCTTCTAAACATACCTAATTGATGGTAACAACGATGTCGAATAAGATTAGTCATCAAAGAGTCGGAATGCCAATTTAAAACCATTTACAATGAACTCGATCAGACCATAATCGATTTAGGATCAAAGATAGTCCGCTAATAATTCAAAAGAACTAACGCACAAATATTCAGCCATGTTAGAACTATCGAAAAGTTTGCCTAAATAAGCTCAGAACTGTGGTATAGAAAAAGAAAATGACAAAATTAGTGTTTCGAATTCTCCTCATCAGTTACTAGCATCACCTAACTGCCAGTTGAATGATAAATCTAAACTAGCAGCAAAATTAGCATAGAAACTCTGGTTTGCTGATGAGAAGGCGGAATCCGTAACAGATTTTTTTTGTTTTCGAACCAAAACGCCCGGCACTAGGCAAAAATGACAAAGTCGACATGGCATTTTATTAAGGACTACCCCGTTTACATATCCGCTCACAAAGTTGGAATCGACGGCGTAGTCACTGCACAGTGGTCCAGGAAGCGAAATTAGCGGGAAACAATTCTTAACGCATTCATCTTTAGATTTAGAGATTTGGTGTCTTAGAAACATTTATTGTGCGTGACAAACTGCATCTTTTGGCTGAAACGGTTTTAGGATGGTTCTTAAAATGTCAAAGTTGTAGATATTATTTCAAATTATAGTACAGAGAGAATGATACTTTCTTCTGCAATATTCTAGAACAATCAATTCTGAGCAACTTTGTTGAAGATATTAACTTTGTATCTCAAACCGTTTTTATTTTATAGTGAGTTCCATATCATAATTTAGGGTGTCTCTCAAAAAAGCAGTTTTCTCCGTACAGTTTTTTAATATGATTTTTCTCACAAAAGTACCCTTCAGTGTACTTTTATAAAATGATTAGAGGCAACTTTTGCTGAAGAAAGAAAAATTTTATCTTGTCGGGTTCAAAAGTTATACTTAATTTTCACTTAAAAATACGCCCTTTTCAAATGTCGATATCTCAAAAGGGGGCAAACAAAAATTGATAACTTTGATTGCATTTAAAAGGCTGTACTTTTGCCTACAATATATTGAAGAATTGGAGAACGCTTTTTTTGTTTTTCTCAAATAAATCAAATTTAAGTAAAAGCATTTTTGCGTATAATCCTACAGCTCTCGTATTAAAAAATATTTGTTTTACGCTGATTCTGTGAATTCTTATAAAGACTTTTCAAGGATCACATACATTTGCAGGCTTTTCATAATGCAGATAGGGTAAAGACCACCAATCACCAATGACTTGATCTATAATTTGCTTCCAGTTATTGCCAAGATTTTCCAAAATCTACACAAATTTACAATCGATTTCGTTCATTTGCATGAACGGTTTCAGCAGGTAGCAGTATCAAGATCTGCAATCTACTAACCTCAAACCAAAAACAAAATTGACCTTCATATAACAGTATTGTTCAAGTAAAAAAAAATCTGATATCCTTCTGTTATATAAACGCAACAAATTATTCAACATAGTTTTTAATATTTTTAAATGAAACAAGAGAATCATTCAAGTACTATAAAACGACTGTCGTAGATTTGGTAGACCACTCTGCAAAGCGCTTAATTGAGTACATCAAGTGCAATACTGAAACCCAGAAACTAAGCATGATTTTGATTATCAAATGGGGAACTGATGAGAGTTCGACTCATTGCAGTTAAGGTGTTTGGTAACGATTTCCAGTATTACACACACTAGCAGTAATCTTTAAACGACGTGCTTATTGTGGTTTTTAAATCATCAAACTAATCTTCTACTACAAAAATTAATGGGTATGATCAAAGATTCATCGACGAAGATGAAAACAGAGAATTGCGCGAATGCAACAATTCCTATATACAGTATGTAAAAAATTAAAGACACCCCTATATCGTTACAGTAGTTTTGGTCATAGGAAAGGTTTGGTGTATTGTACGATGAGCATTCTTTTAAAATTTTTGATTAACCGTTTCACAGCCAACAAATAAAAAACTGAATAAGTTAGTCGTCGTAATAGTAGTAGTGGTAATGGGATTAAATAGAAAAGAACGAGGGTGTCTTTAATTATTCTACATACTGTACACTTAGGCTTCTTTATGTAGGGGATGCGCGCATAAAAAACCGCCTAAAAAGACTTCAGTGTATATTTGCATTTTCGATAGCTCCATTATGTTTGTTGGTGGTATGGTAGAGTGGAAGTAAGAGGAAAGCGATTCTAGTTTCTATTACACTCGTATATAATCTATTTAATATACTGGTTCTCGGGAATAAAGCAAATATATTGACCACAACGCATTGATCATCATTTATATGCATTTCAACGATTGTACTTAGGTCGAGTAATTAATGATAGAGTGCGCCAGCCTAACGAGTGATCCCAAAATAGGATCATCACCCTATTTGCAATATGAAAAACCTGCAAATGTATGTGATCCTTGAAAAGTCTTGACAAGAATTCACAGAATCCGCGTAAAACAAATATTTTTAAATATGAGCGCTGTACTTAAATATGATTTATTTGAGAAAGACAGAAAAGCGTTCTCCAATTTTTCAATATATTGTAGGCAAAAGTACAGCCTTTCAAATGCAATCAAAGTTATCAATTTTTGTTTGCCCCCTTTTGAGATATCGACATTTGAAAAGGGCGTATTTTTAAGTGAAAATTAAGTATAACTTTTGAACCCGACAAGATAAAATTTTCCTTTCTTCAGCAAAAGTTGCCTCTAATCATGCTCTAAAAGTGCACTGAAGGGTACTTTTGTGAGAAAAATCATATTAAAAAACTATACGGAGCTGCTTTTTTGAGAGACATTCTAAGTTATGATATGGAACTCACTATAAAATGAAAACGGTTTGAGATACAACGTTAGTATCTTCAACAAAGTTGCTCAGAATTGATTGTTCTAGAATATTACAGAAGAAAGTATCATTCTCTCTGAACTATAATATGAAATAATGTCTACAACTTTGACATTTTAAGAACCACCCTAAAACCGTTTCAGCCATGTTGTTGCAGTTTGTCACGCACAATAAATGTTTCTAAGACACCAAATCTCTAAACCTAAAGATGAATGCGTTAAGAATTGTTTCCCGCTAATTTCGCTTCCTGGACCACTGTGCACTGCTCCTAAAATCTATAGGCAGATAAGGTTCCTCGTGAAGACTTCATTATTTTGTTTTCTTGGTCACCAAATCTAGCAGCTCATGAAAGGTCTGACACCAAACCGAAACAAACAGCCGCTGGTTTTAGAAAATTGAGATCAAACAAGGTGATTTTAGTACTGGTCATCCGGCGCCTTTGGTGAAGACTCTGTTTTGCGCTCCTTTGGCTTAATTTTTCAGTTATATTTTCGAACAATTAAATTCCTGAAAATGGCACTCATATCAGGACTTAATTTATAAAACAAATCAAGACTTTAGTGCCCTGCTAAGGTTGGCATTCCAAGCGGGGGCAAACCGTACACTATAGGCCTCGAAACAAAATCCTTCAGCAAAAAAGAATTGTAAAGGTTATTTTGCGTGTATTAGTTTCAAGAACCATTTTCACCATGTTGCCGTTCGATCTTCAGGTAACATGTCCAGCCTATTTTCTTTGTTCTCAAATAATCTGTTG
This sequence comes from Topomyia yanbarensis, assembly GCF_030247195.1. Taxonomy (NCBI): domain Eukaryota; kingdom Metazoa; phylum Arthropoda; class Insecta; order Diptera; family Culicidae; genus Topomyia; species Topomyia yanbarensis. The sequence continues at coordinate 389,154,019 of NC_080672.1, forward strand.
TAATTCGTGTTTCGACAGCATTTACACGCTTCGTCTTCCATCTACAATCCGTCGCAAATTGTTCACAAAACCTTTCGTGCAAAATAGATGAGCGCGATGCTGTTTAAGTAAACATAAAATCTGTCCTCATATTTTATCTGCTTACCTACTAGAATCTAAATAATCAAATCCCAAGAGTTGGCTCCTTCTTTCACTATGTTCAACATATTTTCAACGCCAATTTATTCTTATTTGTATGAACATTGTTAGCACCAGTCGAAAATGGTGGTAAACACATTAGAGACACCTGCTACACTATCCGGTTTGGTCCGAGCATAACCGGGCAAGCAGGGCTCCGCTTGAATCGTTTTAGCATACGAAGCTAAACGAGGTAAGAAAAAAAACTTCTTTTCCAGATCAGAAAATCGGGAAGATGCAAGCTGTTCGGGATAAAAAGGACGAAATAACGTAGAGAGACGTAGTTTGTGGTGTCGAGAACATATTTAGTGCAGATGCTTTACCCTGACGAGTGGCTCTAGAAATATTATCCGGATGCCTATGTAACTCTTACTACTACGCTTTTTAATCGTTCCGTACTGGATGGTTGGAAACATTTTCGTTGACATTTTCCCATTAGTAATTTCTAGGATAAGATTCAGAAGTGTCGTCGCAACAAGAGATTATTTATTTTCGTAGTTAATGTTGGGACGGCCCTTCTGAAACTTAGTCTGTTCATCCGTTCAATTTTTTTGTTTAAAATCAACCTGACTTTTGTTTAAAACACACATCAACTTCATCAAATTTGGAAACGTGTCTTCCAACCATCAACAGCAGCCCCCTCTCTTATATATAGAATCTTTTTTCTAGTCTTAAGATAGCTGTAAATTTTTTCTCTTTTATAAAAAAAATATTTCAACATTGTAACCTCCTAGTTTTAAGATATTCAAAATGTAAAAACAAAAGAATTCGGCACCGCCAAGCTAACGCATTTGTGCCTATCAAATAAACGAAATGAATAAAAAAAAAACCATCAACAGTTCACGACGGGCAAGAAAAACAGTTACAAGTCAGCCAAACCAATTTTACCGGCTCACCTTTCTGCACGGAACATCAATTGTCAATTAGAACGATTATTTGAGTGATCGAATCACGAATCGTGCACGGTGGAGCTACGCCGCCGGAACCATCCGCATCGCATCGCAGCCTAATGTGAGAGATTGAAATCAAAACGCAATAAAACGGTGTTTGAAGGATTCGGCAGTCGTTATTTTTTACCAGCAGTCACTGAAAAGCAGGCATCGCAAAATGTGCGTCAGACAATTGCTGTTCCCTAGCACGTGCAAACACAACAGAGAACGAACGGTGCGGCGCGGCGCAGTGTAGCGTGTGTCTCACCCGCGAAGGCCAATATCGTTGTTCGAACGTTCGATTTTTATTGCTAAACAAATAACCTAGATGTTCGATAGGATGATTTTAGATTCGCTCCACTCCTCGCGCACTCCCTGTACCTTTCGAATAGAAATGCTTATAGCTGGATGTAGCAATTCCAGAGACTCACCGCTTCTTGTGCCATGCGATCATTATCGTTATTTTTTACTCCTGGTGATTTGTTTCCCATTTTGATATATAGCCGACATTGAGCTGTTTTGTAAACATGATATTTCAATAAAAGGATCGAATTTGATGACTTTTGACATGACGTGGCTCGTTTTACAGCGTGGTTATTTTTGTTTTATTCGAGCAGCTTGACTGCTGCAGCTTCGGTGAGTTCAGAACGACCGAATCTGCCTGTCGATGGGAAGGGTAAATTTTAAATTGAGAAATTTCACTGTTAGGAAAAATTAATGCTACTTGGTTGGCATATTAAAGGTTATGTAGTCGTTTGGAACTTCAACTGCTTGCTCGAGGCCCATCTGTCGAGATCGGAAAATGTATGTATGGAGGAACTATTCGGACCTACTAAAGCAAATCGCCCTTTTAGGTAGATAGATGTGAAAAAATTTACTGTTCAAAGGCCCTAATTGTTAGTTTGAAACCTCAGCTACATTTTGGTACCATAAAAGGTTTATTATCACCACTCAATGGCAGCGCTTGGCGACGATTTGCAAACCTCTACGTTTTTCCATCCTTTTACAATGTAGGGGTAATTCGGACCTCACTACGGGGCAATTCAGACCGTCATTTTTCTTTATTTTTTTTTTACGATGGAATTATGTTTACGTATGAAATATTTATAAGAGACATTCCTTAAGAAGCAGAAAAAAATGCTTTACAAAAACTTAACCTGGTTAGTCACAGTTGTCGATTGGCGGCCCATGTATTTTCTTGGCTGTGGTGTGTGCAATGGTGTTCGCACCCGCAAGCCGCTGAACGGTGGTTGACGGAATAGGGGGTCCGAATAGCCCCGTACGCTCATTTTGCACAAAAATGGTGAGCGCCTCGAAAATATTTGTGTTTTCACCCAAACAAAAATCATTCCATAAAAGAGGAGCCTCAAGCTTTCCAAAACACTTGCCATTTGTTTTTTTACTTTTATTTCTTGATTTATTTACGTTTTTTTCCATTATAATGATTTTTATTTTGAGAATGGCAAAAAAACGAAACACGTTGTATCTCCTTTCTACAAAGAACAAAGAATCACATTCAGCTCTCAAAATTAATGTTTCAGAATAGCGGTTCCACGAATATGTACGATAGTCAGAAAGTCTTGCTATTTTCTGAGAAATCGAGGGGTCCAAATTACCCCCACTGTCTTAATTAGCCCCCGGTCCCCTTTTGCATTTGTGTCAAATATTACCACTCATTTTTCTCTAAGATGGCTGGATGACTTTTATTTTATTTGGATCGAAGTTCTGGTTCCGGAGTTTCGAGTTGCAGAGTACGGTTACACATAAAATTCCCACATAAACTGATATTTCATGGCTAACTAAATGATGCTTAAATTACTAAAATATTTCTTAAATTCCTGAAATTTGAGATACTGGCTCACTGACGCCCAAACAAGCCCTCTTTGTCGACTTTGACCACCTACGATTGAGACGGAAGCTTCTAGGAAAAGACAAACTCCCTAAAATAAATATACACCTCTTTCTCCGGGATGGCTGACTCGATTTTCACAATTCCTAATAAAAACTGGCACCAAAATTACGTCCAAATAGATAGATCTTAGAATGAATGCAATATTAGAAAGATTTGGCTACCTATAATGGTTTTTGATTCCCCGGGGAACTGGCCAAGTTCCAAAATCAATGTCACACCAAACTCTCAGCGATATTTTGACCGATTTTTACGGACTTGTTTTAAAATGAAAAATATAATACTTCCATTGATTACTGTTGAAGGCAATTTAGATCAGACTTTCAGTTCCGGAGATACCGATGGGTTACTCTGGAAGTTCCCTTATAAACCGGTACGATCCAGGGCCAGCAGATAGCGTGGGTAATATGGGTAGTACTACCCACTCGAAAATAACCGAGTGGGTAATCACCCACTCGAAATTTTGAACATTTTCATAAATTTGAAATCTGCCACGTATGTATCTCGGGCACACATTTTAAAATATCGATGCACAACAACTTCATTTACACAAACAAAATCATTCATTGGAGCTCACTGATATTATGTATATTACACTGATATTTTATATTTATGTGCCAGTTTTTTGCCCTAGTTGTTTGTAGTGCCAATAAAGATAAAAAGCGCAGAGCTGTTTATACTTTTGGAGTTTTTAATACCTCTTCGACAGGTTTGGTGACTTTTAAAAGCGCCATTTTTGTCAAGAGTATTTGAAAAAGTTATAAAATAAATAAAATAGAAATTAAAAGATTAAAAATGTAGTAATCACAAAAACTAAAAATATTATCCAAACAGCGATAAACAGAAAAAGACAAAAAAAAACAATAGGAAAACTAAATATTAAAAGAATGTACAAAAAAACTAAAAATAGTAAAATCAACCAAATAAACAAATGAATGTCAATTTGTAAAAAATTGTAAAGCCAAAAAAACCAAAATAGGAGCTATAAAAAATTCATAAAAGAAAACAGGAAGCTAAAAAAACATATTGCAAAGATTAAAGAAGTCGAACATTATTGAACAAATGGAGAAAATAATGAAAAATCGGTAGGAAAGTAGGAAAATTTTGAGAATCAATGAAAATAAAAAAAGAACTACTAAAAAGAATACAAACAAACAATGCAATGTAAAAAATACATAAAACGGAAAAACTCGATAAATCGAGAATAATAAAATTAATTTAACAATAAACACAAGACAAATTTAAAGCAAAAGAAAAAGTAAAAAAAAATATTAAGAATGCATAAAATTAGAGGAATGCATAAAATTCATATATAAAAGACAAAAAATAATATAACAATAGAGAAATTAACAAAACTGGACGAACCAGAAAATGTTTAAAAATCGGGAAATTGGAATGATGGAAAGACGAAAGAGTAATGAAAATTGAAAGTATTGATCAAAAACGGAGCAAACGGACAAAATGCGTAACAAAAAATAGTAGAAATTAGCCAACATGGTACACTATAGTAACACACCAAATGGAGAAATTAACACGAAAAAAATGAATAAAATGGATTAAATTATTTAAAGAAAAGAAAAAACATTAATAATAAAATTTGAAATAAATTCAAACAACGAACTAAATGTAAAATGAAGAAAAAGTGCGCAATTTTTCGAAATTCTGTTTTCTTTATTTTATTTTTCTTATTGGTTCATATTTTAATACCTTTCTTTTTTATTTCTTTCTTTTTTCTTTCCATCAATTTTTAATATTTGACTACATTTATTCTTATCATAGCCTTTTTTCATATTTTTTTTATTTCGACTATAGAGGTTTTAACCTTAAGGTCATTCGCCTCTTCGGGTTAGAAAAATCTCCTATGAAAAATTTCTAACTCTATGTACGGGACTCGAACCCAGGTGCGCTGCATACAAGGCAATCGATTTACCAACTACGCTACGCCCACTTTTTTCATATGTTTTTGCATTTATATAAGCAATTGTACTTATTTTTCATTTTAATTTATCCAATTAGTTTAATTATTTACTTTTCTCGTATTTTCTTCCTTATTTTCTAGTTTTTAGTTTTACGTTTTTCGTAGTTTTATTTTTTCCCATTGTTAATTTAATATAATTTTGTTTATTTTTTACATATTTCCCTTAACCCTCCGGAAGTCGCGCTTATGGCCCACTGAACGAGCAACCGCTGGTGCCCTAAGACGCTTTCGCTACATTTTCAGAGCAGCGTGCACTCAGTGCACTAGCGCAACTGCCGGAAGGTTAAGGGAAATATGTAAAAAATAAACAAAATTATATTAAATTAACAATGGGAAAAATAAAACTACGAAAAACGTAAAACTAAAAACTAGAAAATAAGGAAGAAAATACGAGAAAAGTAAATAATTAAACTAAATGGACAAATTAAAATGAAAAATAAGTACAATTGCTTATATAAATGCAAAAACATATGAAAAAAGTGGGCGTAGCGTAGTTGGTAAATCGATTGCCTTGTACGCAGCGCACCTGGGTTCGAGTCCCGTACATAGAGTTAGAAATTTTTCATAGGAGATTTTTCTAACCCGAAGAGGCGAATGACCTTAAGGTTAAAACCTCTATAGTCGAAATAAAAAAAATATGAAAAAAGGCTATGATAAGAATAAATGTAGTCAAATATTAAAAATTGATGGAATGAAAAAAGAAAGAAATAAAAAAGAAAGGTATTAAAATATGAACCAATAAGAAAAATAAAATAAAGAAAACAGAATTTCGAAAAATTGCGAATAAAATTAAATAACAGATAAAAAACTATAAATAAAAGTATAGAAATAGAAAAAAAAAACAAGAATAAGGAACGTGCAAAGATGGATAAAATAAAAATATGGAATAGATAAAAAAGGCAGAATCCTAAAATTGTAGAAATACAAATAAAATCCATAACTTGAAAAAATAGATCAATGAAATTTTAACAAAATCCATGTAGAAATAAAAAAATGGAAGAAATTAAGAAACATGGATCAAATTTCAAATATGGGTTGTGGTTGGATTTTATACTATGCTGGATTCGAAAACATTCATAATCCTTTATTATTCTGTTATTTGTGTTGGTGTGTTAGCACACCTGAAAGTATTTTACAAGAATGTTGTAATTGAATTGTAGTGAATAGTTCAAAAATAAAAATAAAATCGTTACGTTCAGGAAGTGACGTTCATAATCTCATGGTCACTCCTCCAAAACGAAGAGATTTTGTATGCGAATTTAACTTGATACATTAGTTAGCTAATCTTGCTAACTAGTTGATTTAGTTTAAATGTGATGTGTCAACCCCAGGCAGGGTTTTTTTCTTCCAATAATTTCTTTCGATACTAATCGAGCACTTTCGAAGATTGGAGGACAAGTGACAATACGTTTTCGCAGAACAACACGCGAAAACATAAACGAAACCGTAACTAATACAGCTGATCCACGGTAACAGCCGAAATGACAGTCGTCAACGATGTTCTCTACCATGTATCTAATTCGCGCAACACGAGCGACCTCTGCAATAACATAGCAAATTATACCTATTGTACCCCCATACCTATTTGATCCCTTTCTATTCTACGTTTGTGTGTGTATAAAAAACTGAAAATTTTTATTTTCATGTTAAATTAATTATTAACCAATTTTTAATTTTGCAGTATCTAAACAAATCTACAATGGATTGATGACATAATTTTTAGGATCTGTTGGAGAGCAGTAGAGGTATAACAATTCAAATTAGTGTTATAACTAGCTTTGAGGCTTGGTGCTCAGAGTGTTATTCGTGTGATTTTTGAAAATCCTGCAGTAATGCAATAGCGTATCCAGATTTTTTGGCACTCCATACATCGATGAGCTTATGTACAGGAAGCTAAAACTCAAGATGTTATTGTTGCTAGCCCAGTATGATAAAGAGCTATAGGCTTTATCAGTAGGGTTCATTATTATTCCTTCGGGAGTGAAAAAATCCAGGCTGTTTATTGTTTTGTGTTGTGATTGTATTGTGCTGTCATTTTCCATTTCCCTACCTTTTTCTTTCGTCTCCCACACTACCAATATAGTCAACAAAAATTGAGAGATTAAAACGGGAAAGATATAAACATCGATTGACTTCTCCTAAATGTTGCCAAAAGTAATTCGTTTCGGAAGCTACAGTCAGGTGACAAATAAATTTAATCCAACTAATATTAAATATCAAAATGATTTTGTCAACTGTGATGAATTGATATATTCCGAATAAAATTGAACAAAATATGTAGACTAAAATTGCAGAAGGCCGTCAAATTCCCTGTGTACCGTGAACAGAAATAATTCTGTCTGACAAATACCCAAAAGAACTTCAATATTCAATGTGCATTGAATTTTCAACAAACGGAATCACAATATTTGTTCGAGCCGCTCCAGCTAACAAGTTCAATAGTCGTTTACTGTGTGTATTGCCGGTGAGCAAATAATGCGTCTTACACAAAACCAGCTGATCGCTGATTTCAGTTGTATTTTGAAGAATCATAGTTCATCAGAGGGAATGGTTAGGAGAAAAAAATCGATGAACATGCGCAATAACCCATCACATAAATGAACTTTCGTTCTCTGGAAATTGTACTAGTTTCTGTAGGTATGGTTTTACTTGTAGATGTTCATGTTATACGGGTGATACGGGACACATTACCCACCCCAACTAATCCGGAATTTTATTCGAGATTGTGGTTGGTTTCCGCCGAGATTCCGACTCAAGTGCAACAACCGATTCCGAATCATGCCAGAATTCTGAATCGAATTCCGGCTTGTTTAACTGGACTACCATTACTCTTTAGGTAGCTATTTCTATACCATAACTACTGTTGACTCAAATTGCCATCTTTTTGTCTACTACAGGGACTGTATCAAACAACCGAAACGACGTAAATTGGAATAGTTCTCTAATCTCACTTAATCTATCATATTACCATCTCTACACGCATCGGAGTCGAACGATCAACAACCACATCGGTAACTGATCCATGAAATCTCCTTAATTGAAGCAATCTGTCAAAGTCGGTGCTTTTAATCTTTCTAATAACCGATCCGTGTAGCGAGAACCAATTAATACTGATATGAGCGCTAAATCATCAAAGTTCATTGAGGCGCGATATGAACCCCTGTGGCGGCGGTAGAGAATATCCACGACAATATACACCGTTGTTCTCCGAACACGACTGGCAACTGGCCCGTCTAATTGAATATCAAAGTCAAAGATCTATACACACACACATGAGTGAGTAATCTGGTTCATCAACTGCCCGCAGCGGGTCCGCCGGAAGGAACGCAATCACCCGCGGGCATATTACCGCGCATTATTAATAATAATCACCTACTGACCTTGGATGACGAACGTCGCGCCGCGGCGCGCCGCCCGTGTCACTATGATGGACGAACTCATTTTGCATTTACTGTAATTATAATTACATCCAGTCGGGCGGAACGGGTCTTCGATTCCCGCACCGTGAATGGTTTAACGTAATAGGAATTCAATTGTTTGTCACGTGTCACGTGCCGACAAAAGTAGATAATTATCAGTGAAGAAAGTACAAATGAAAACATGCACACTTCATTTGAGAGGCCTTCGCATGCTTCCAGTTTTCTGACTGTATTTTTATGTGTATCAGTTTCTAAAGAAACACTCAATATCATATTGGAAATGCTCTTGTTATTAACAGGGAAAAAACAATTAGCAGCTACAGTTGTAAAGTGTATGGAAGGGCGAAAACATGTTTGAACTTACTCATTTATGCTACGTGTTGTGATTCTATGCTTCGATTGCTTGAGAAAAGATTTACTTTAGCACGAGTGGTTTTCTAAATAGTAGCACTTTTCCGGGAGAGTCGATTAAAATGTTCATTCTCAATCATCGATGAAAAATGCGATGTTTTACCTTTACAAAAATCAGAATCGTGGAAATGCAGCGAGTAAAGCTCAAGAAAAGTCTAGTAGTTCACGAATGCCACTACAGAGTTAAAGATATGCAATTTTTTATTCGAAAATAACCTGGTTCTGGACATAAATTAGATACATTAGTTCGGTATGAAATTATTGCAGCCAACCAACCATAAACGGTTTGACCGGTAATGACGTTCTTAATTGAACTGGAAAGCATCTCACTAAAGTGGACACGGTTATATGAAAGAAATAGAATCTGTTCCGAATATTTTTGGGTTAAAGGGTGTTACGACCGAAAATTGGTCAAACAAGAATTTATGTAAACCGGTTAAAATTTTTATTAAAATTTAAAATTTTATTTATTCATACAGAATAAAGAAAACATATTCACTCAACTTTCCTTTTTGGCGAATGCGAATCGCCGGGCCTTTCGTTTGACTCTCTCCATCAAGTTTTGCACTCTTTGGTCACTTTCCTAGCCGCAGAACGCCAGTTTGCGTTGAACTGCATCTCGATGACAGCAGTTCTTTGCGTCTTCTTGAAGTTCCACTTGACGCTTGCCCAATAATTTTAAATTGTCGGAGCTATGGCGTGTTGCGAGGGTTCATGTCCTTGGGCACCACCTGGACGTTGTTAGCGACATACCACTCTATGGCCTTTTTCCGTAATGGTAAGACATCTAATCCGGCCAAAACAGAACGAAACAATTGTGTTGCTTAGTGTGCCAATCTGATCATCGGTAAGACCTTATAGAAGTTCAAGGAAGGTGCGCAGTGCAGAACCTTCTTTTTCCAACAATTCGCCGACTTCCATGCGAAAATTCATCACTTCTTCTACCGTTTCAGTTCCACCAATAACATCGTCCACGTAGAAGTGCTGGAACGGGTTTCTTCAGTTTTCCAGAAACGCTCCAGACTGCGCTCCAAAGAAATCCTCGAAACAACCAAATTGGTGGTTGACGATGCTTGCGTAAGGGAATTTTAACTTGCCGAACTCGCAACAATTCAGCCGACAGGTAGAGAAAAAATTCGTCCCAGTTGTAGGCATCCAGCACACGGGAAGAACGAGTAGAAATGTTGGCACCTAGCACCATGAACTGGATCATTGCGTGCTCCACCTCTGGGCTGGAGGGAATCCTTTAAGTGTGACCTGGCGTTACAATACCCGCAGGCCCGAAGCCAGGGCTTTGTTTCGGGAGGGGCTTCAAAAAATTATTGCATAAATCTTTTCATTCTAATGACTTGAAATAGTCGCTAAAACTGATTAAAGTATTGAAAAGTTCTTAATGAAAACAATTCCAAATCTAAGACAATGGAAACTAAACATGTTCTTTGGAACCAGAACGGCTATAGTACGTCGACAAATCATTGATGTTGAATTTGATTTTTATTATTTATTTACAAGTTTCAACATACTCTCGTTAAAACAATGGAAATTAAAAGTGTTTATGCGCTAACCAAATATGACAATCCTTGACGGTGCCAGAAAATTCGAGGTTTAAAACGCTAAATCGAAATGAGTAGATATATATCCATAAAATATTTGAACGAAGAGAATGTCGAAATTTGCACTAAATCTTCTGATTTAGCAAGCGGTTTGTGGATGCGCAGAAACGGTTTATCTTCTATTTTTTGATCTGCCACCTCCAACTATTACCAGTTCTATGGCATCAACATTTTTTGATATATTCTAATTAAATGAAAGTATTTTCAAGACAGGCCGTGGCCTACTAGATCAGGGCCCCAGCCAAAAAGGATTTTTGATAATCGATAGGATTCAAATGCACATTTCAATGACTTAATCAACTAAAGGAAACTGCCAAGAATTTATTATAACGAACGGGCATTCAATAAAAAAAATGAAAATAATTTCAAAATCTTTCTGTAATGAGAGTAAAAAGCGTGAATCTTTTTCTCCAAGAGAATTCCTCTCTGGGCTCCATAGAAATGGGTGGCATGTTTCATTTCGCTCGGGTGCTGTTAGTTCATTCGAAGATGGCGTCGAAACAGCACGCACTCAACGATCGAGTTGCGTAACGATACCATCGAATCATGTTTTGTACGTGCCGGGTCAGGTAAGAAGAAATGAGAACTCGATAAGGGTAACTTCCGTAAGCAAAACCTCCATTTTCACCTTTAGCAAATGTTTCACATTACGAATACCTTATGCGTCTCATGTACAATGGCCGGAAGTCAATAGCCTCCGTATTTGGCTGGAGCATCACCTCCTGCTTCTACGACTCACTCATCACGACAGGTAACCACAGTAAGAATGAAAGTATCAGTTTCTTTTGTTTTTCCGACGATTCATATGAAAGGAAGTGTTTCAGTCACACTCAGCATACTGAGTAGGTATCGTGACCGGTGTCTTTGTTGGTTCAAAATAGCAATCTTCCTCAAAATTCTCTCATTAATTTGTTCAAACCAAACAAGATACAAATTTGTTAAGATTCACTAAAAAACATGTTTTTTTTTAATTTATTTTTGGAAAAATTCGTTAGGGGGCTTTAGCCGGCGCATAACCAGACAACGTGCTCGATGTCATGATAACCCTCGTCGCAAGCGCAGGCTACTCTGTGCAAGCCTAATAGAAAATGTGCATCCAACGTATAGTGGTTGGACTTAAGCTGGAACCTTACACATTACAATCCCGACACACATCCATCCCCCTGAACTAAGGCTTCATCGATACTTTCGGTATGACAGAATGTAGCCATCGTTCAAATTCCTCATTGCTCTACGATGTTTGCCAGCTGTTATATAACCTTGCTAATGAATCGACCTTTTCATCACACGGTATGAAACAATGAGAAGAAACCCAAATAAATCTAATCTGGTAAGATTTTAAAGATAACGTAGGCGGGGCTCCCGTATCTACCCCAGAAAATGCGAGAATTGCTTTTGGGACTTCATTGCACGAAGGGCCTCGATAGAGCTGCGGCTGTCCGAAATGATGAAAAGTATACTGAATAGCAGCTAATTCTGCGTCGCAAACTGAAGCAGGATCATTGAGCTTGAATGAAAGTGACATTGACGAAACTGGACCCACCGAGATTTTATCCGACAATATCGTTGTTTAGTATAGCCTAATCGGGTATCCTGGTGAAACATCTCACCATGTTCCAGTTATTGTCCGGAGAAAATTGATTCTTTGTTGGCATTTCTGTCTTCCTAGAAGATACGAGCACAGCTTTCTCCGTGAAGATTTCGATACCCAGCTGGAGAGCCCAAACGGACAAATTGTCCAAGGTACCTTGCAATAGTTTTTGCAAATCAATACAGCTTTGGGACCTGTAACAGAGACCACTCCATTCGTCTTCAAGATACCTTAGCGTGGGGGAATTGATATTGATAATGTCATTCACGTACAAATATAGAGAAGGGGACTTAGACATGAGGAAGACCCATCTAGCTAAATCGCGATGTTGTTAACTCACCATGCGAAAAATGCATGTGTTTTTCAGACAACAGGTCTTAGCTAAAAATTGTTTTAAATCGGTGAAAGACAATACTGGTGCAGCTTCTCTGAAAGATCGTTGATTGCAACTGAATCAAATACCCTCTTAGAATCCAACAAAACTGATGCCCTCTGCCTTTTGTTAGCATAAACCATTTGGATTTCTGTAGATAGCAACACAAGACAATCATTCGTACTTTTGCATTTGCGGAAGCCAAATTATGTATTTGACAGTTAGCCATTTGCTTCAACCCAATTGTCGAGGCGAAACACGATAATTTTCTCGGACAACTTCCGGATACAGGAAAGCATTGTAATTGGCCGGAAAGAGTTGTGGTACGGAGGCTAGTTTTCCAGGTTTTGAAATGGCGATGACTTCCCCTTGCCTCCAGTCATAAAAAACAATGTTACCCTTGTGGAACCTTTTAAATAAATTCAACAAGATCTTTTTCGCTGGGTCATGCTAATTCTTCAGCACGTTGAATGTGATTCTGTCTAACCCCGAGGTGTTATTGTCGCATGATAAGATAGCGAATGAGAACTCCACCATCGAAAACGGGTTTCGTTCACAGTATCATTCTTGGCGAAAGCGAATATCCAGCGATTTGACTTTTCCACGTTCTCATTGGTACTGTCACGGTTACGCATGCGTTGAGGCGTTCTCCAAAGAGTTCTAATCGCTGTTGCTCTCGCTAACCCGCTGACGAACTGGCGCCAATAACTGCGTTTTTTGGGTTTTCATTAGATTCTTTATAGCTAGTGGGGAAGTTCTTGAGTGGATTCGATTTTGTCAGATATCGCAGTCGTGTAACTCTTCCAATCAATGTGCCGTGTGAGGTCATAGGAGACATTGATGGTTTGTGATAGTTTGAACCGTTAGCAATTGAAATCACGATAGACCAATGATCGCTACAGTAAAGATTAGGAATCACCTTCCACGTGCAATCTAACTGTAACGATGTCGAGCATAGCGATAAATCCAAGACGCTTACGCATACTGGAGGTGCAGGAATTCATGTCCTTTCTCTCGTTTTTAAGATGATCATGTTGAAATTGTCGTAAAGATCTTGGATTAATGTTAATCTGTTATCATTGTGAAGACAACCTCATACCGTACCGTGCAAGTTAAAGTCTCCTGAGCCAGTAGTTCAGGCCGCAGTGCCAGTAGAAATTTCCTAATATTACAAAGCGTTCTGTGGCCTACAGAGGCTCCAGGAGGAATGTAGATGGAAGCAACACAATGATCATTGTCTGATTTGACAAGCAACTTCAATGTCTGGTATCGAAGGAATATTAATCCTGTCGAAAGAATAGCACTCTTCAATCGCTAAAAGTATTCCATAAAGTTATTCTCGATCCAGACAAATTATATTTACGTCGTGAAAGCTGCTCAACGGGAATTAACCAAGTTTCACATAATAGAATGCATCACATTTTAAACTGTGTAGTAAAAATTTGAAGGAATCGATTTTCGGGAGGATACTTCAACAATTTCACTGTAGAACAGCGATCGAATCGATGACCATCGAAGGATACAATCGCTGCAAGAAGGGTTCATTTATCACACAACTGCTTCAAAAATGATTTATTTTAAGAGTATCATTAGGAAGGAGGAAAATAAGGTTCACGATGTCAGAAAATTCCATTACTGAGCTGAGTGTCTGTGTGATGAAATGGAACATTTGGGGTTTACGCTGTCTTTGTAAGTGGTGGGCACTCTTTGCTAGAATTCAAATTTCTAAGTCCGGGAGCAAATTGCTTCGGCTTTAAGGCATCACTGGATTTCTTAGGTGTCGTTGCTGCAGGTCAGCTTGGGACCCTTACGAGATAATCTAGGGGAGGCAAGATTTCTCCTCTTCCTGGACTCCTCCGCGTTAACAAAAGATGTTCCATCTTGTGGATCATCAGGACATAATTATAGGTATCTATGTTGCAAGAGTCATCCTCATCCTCCTAATTGCGCTTCTTTTCGCCACTATAAGTACCTGTGTGCCCCACTATTTCAAATTACTGTTGCCCGCGGTGCAGAATAACAGGTAAATTTTGTCAGAAAAAATACAGTCAAAAAGAAAACACCCGGCGTAGGTCACCTGAAGCGAGCCTGTCAAAGAATAGGTAATCTTACCCCACTCAGTTTTTTGCGGAATGCAATTGTTTGCAATCTAAGATCTTAATCTGTTGAAGTAAGGGGTACTTAAAGCAACCAACACCGTTCTTCAACAGTTCTTCGCAATTCAGACCCGATTCGAATACCACCCCGTCAATTTCTACGGACATTTCTGGTACATAGACTTTAAACTCCCATGTAAAGCGCTCAAAGCAAGCAGTACTGTTTGTCTGGCCGAAGTCATTCAATATAACACGTATCATGTTTGCCTGAACTCGTGTGAACTGTGTTGCAGCTGGGTACTAAGTACCTGCGAAAACGAAAAGCCAGTGTTTCAAATAAACCCCACATTTCGCTCCAAGGAGCCTGTTTCCAAAAGCGCGATGGAAACCAATCGTTGTTATGCACGCTTCTGGGAATGTGTAAAAATCAAAGCAATCCAAGTAAGTTTTGACTCTTAGGTTTTCACTCCTGCTTTTCGAGTGTTCACTGCGGTTTGCGATTCTTGTTCTGTCGCCGCTTGTAGACCGAATTTAATTTAAACTTTGCTAACAGTTCTTCAAGATTTGTACGTGTAACCTATCTCAAATCTGGAGAAAAAAAATATTTCTACTGGAGTGAAGAAATCCAAAAATTTAAATGCATAGTGGAAGGATGCACAGGTGTACTATTTATTACTGTAACAGCCGTGTACGCTAACCATTGAATGCCAACCTGCGAGGTCTATCGAAAAAGAAGGTTTCACCACGAACTGTACCAAGGTTCTGTTTTGCTTTTGTGCTTGATAAAAATAAAGATTAACAATCTTAATTGAGCTCAACTCGGGCTTTTAAACTGTATACTGCAATTATAATCTAGTAACCTGTTTTAGCTCCTTGGCGGTTTTCACTCTTCAGGAGCAAAAAAAAACTATGAGTGATTAAATCATGGATTTCAATGATTCGTCAAACTATGGTTTTTTCAACGCATGCTGATTGGAGTTATTTTTGAAACACTGCGAAAAGCCCATTATACTCCCACAGTCATGGTCCAATTTCACCCACACTGCGACATGTTTTGATAGTGTTTTGAATGGGATCCTTCCTTGAAAATACGATCACCATAGTCTGGTAGACCTTGTACAAATAAGGTAGATGTACCAATAGTCGCATACTTAAAGAAAACTTTTACTAAAAATTCGATGAATAGATCTATGGGCAATGTTAAAACATTAAACGAAAGCTCTCAATCCCCACTTCATAGGAAAAATATGAAGATGGTTTAATAATCAATTTATGTATTTGAACTGGAGTCGACTGTTTTCAATTTTTAGGTTAGGTGTATGGCTTTGCAGTCTAATTTTTAAGCAAAAACAAACTATTTTGTCTTCATCCGACGTTTCGGTCCGTTTGGGACCTTTTTCAAGGATTCTAAAAGTTTATTGATGTGAAAATTACATTGTATAACATTGTCTTATAAATTTTACCGATAATTGTTGTTTTGTTGTCAGATCTGCTGTTGTACAACAATGGATTGTCATATGATTTTTCAGCTGTTTAAATAAAAGATAATCACCATATAATTCTTATTTTCGCCAGAACGAATTCTCTCCGTGTACTTACGATCATTTGTTCCGATCGTGTAAAGTTTTATCGGGATTGAAATGCTCGTCTTTTCACTCTGAATTCGGTTCAGTTAATATCTTTCAGCTAACTGCTAACTTTTGTAAATGTCAATTCTTTTTGAGTGTGTTGTGTTTTGCTACATGATGGTGTGTGTGATGATACCCTGTGTGTGATTACCTTAAGTTATTTCTCTCAATCCCTCTCTCTCTCTCTCGGCAGCAAGACTAGTGTTTGTGTGTCTGGTTTGTTTTGGTTCTCTCTTCGTCTTTCTCGTGTGTATCGTGTGCAGTAGCAAAACACAACACACTCAAAAAGAATTGACATTTACAAAAGTTAGCAGTTAGCTGAAAGATATTAACTGAACCGAATTCAGACGAGCATTTCGATCCCGATAAAACTTTACACGAATGATCGTAAGTACACGGAGAGAATTCGTTCTGGCGAAAATAAGAATTATATGGTGATTATCTTTTATTTAAACAGCTGAAAAACCATATGACAATCCATTGTTGTACAACAGCAGATCTGACAACAAAACAACAATTATCGGTAAAATTTATAAGACAATGTT
This sequence comes from Topomyia yanbarensis, assembly GCF_030247195.1. Classification (NCBI taxonomy): domain Eukaryota; kingdom Metazoa; phylum Arthropoda; class Insecta; order Diptera; family Culicidae; genus Topomyia; species Topomyia yanbarensis. Next base: position 389,170,688 of record NC_080672.1, read on the forward strand.
ATACAATGTAATTTTCACATCAATAAACTTTTAGAATCCTTGAAAAAGGTCCCAAACGGGCCGAAACGTCGGATGAAGACAAAATAGTTTGTTTTTTGCTTAAAAATTAGACTGCAAAGCCATACACCTAACCTCAATTTATGTAATCGAAACCGCTTGTACCACTATAGGAACACATGTACCAATAGTGGTGCAATCGCTAATTTCGGTTCCTATTGTTGCAAATCCCATTGATTTCTTATGGGACTTGCAACTATAGGTACACTTTATCGACTATAGGTTCAAGGGACCTCAAAATTCAAAGAAAATCATTTTTTTATTACATTTCTTACAAAAGAAATGTATAGATTCGCTCAAACTTTGACAACTTTTTCCGAGGCCCGGAGGGCCGAGTCTCATATACCAATCGACTCAGCTCGACAAATTGAGACAATGTCTGTATGTGTGTGTGTGTATGTGTGTATGTATGTATGTACAAAATGTCATGTAATTTTCTCAGCAATGGCTGAACCGATCTTAATGAAATTAGTTTCAAATGAAAGGCCTAACGTTGCCATTTGACACTATTATTTTTGATTTTCGATATGTTGTTTACTTTCTGAGATATGGGCGATTTTGTCAAAACACGGCAGGTTTTTTGCGAATAACTTTCGAACAATACAATATTGTCCCACAAACTGCACAGAAATAGAAAGCTTGTAAAAATACCTCTCTAACAAGCTATACATTGTCTGAATCCGTGCACGAGTGGCGGAGATATTAGACATTTTGTATTTTTAGTCCTCGCTTACCAATTTCCACTAATTAAAAATGAGATTGTTTCATACAGAGTATTGCTTTACTGGTGCTTTAGGGGCAAAACTAAACCGATTTTGAATATCGGGGTATGAAAACACATCTACGTGATTCAAGGAATTCGATGTTGAGACCATTTTGTGAATTACCTTTATAATAAATGAACTATTTCTCAAAAATCAATATATAAGTTCACTTCAAAGACAAAATAATGCGTTGATAAAGAAACAGTGAGTTCTAGTATTTATTCCTTGGATTAGGCATTGCGTTCAATCATGAGATAAATGTTGGATGGTATATCAATACACAGATCAACAAGTAATTCACCTAGTAATGAGATAAAAGATTTCTAATATAATTTTACTTGTGGCGTCACCGAAAGCAACTGTATGTTTGAAGCCAAAAAATCTAGCGAAAATTTAGCTCTTTTGCAAGATTTAGGTTATACTGGTTATGGCGCAAAAATTACTACTTACATTATTTGTGATAAGAATGATAAGAATCTCTCTCTCTCTCTCTTTCTCTTTCTCTTTCTGTCTCTCTTCTATCGCATCTATCTAGCTATTTCTGTATGCATTTCTAAGTTGTTTGATAAGATCTTCTGCCAATCTGAAATATTTATTAATTGTAATTGCGAAGGTTTGAGAAAACAAAACTATTTTTTGTCTGCTGCTACATCAACTCAACTTTAATTCAATTGTATTCAAAGCCTGTATCTACACTATAATTAAGGAAATTCATGGCTATATCAGAAAAATATTTGGCTTAACTGGGTAATATGAAAGTTTGACGATGGAAATTTTCAAAAGAGACATTCCACGTGCGATGTTTAAACTATTCGTATCTCTATTGAATTTTGAATGAAATATATGCTCAAAGACTGAAAGCTGAAGCCAGGATTTCGAAGACAAAATACATGAGAGGAAGAGGTTCTAGAGACGACAATGTGAACCTCCCACCTGAGTTCGGATTGACGGTAACGAAATCGAGATGGTCGACGAATTCATGTATTTGGGCTCACTGGTAACCGACGACAATGATAACAGCAGAGAAATTCAGAGACGGATCTTAGCGGGAAATCGTGCCTGCTTTGGACTCCAGAGGACGCTCCGGTCGAACAAAATTCGCCGCCGCAGGAAGTTGATTATCTTCAAGACGCTGATTAGATCGGTGGTCCTCTACGGCCACGAGACTTGGACTATGCTCGTGGAAGACCAACGCACCCTTGGAGTTTTCGAACGAAAGATGTTGCGTACCATCTATGGTGGTGTGCAGATGGAAGACGGAACGTTGAGCAGGCGAATGAACCATGAGTTGTATCAGCTGCACATTCGTTGTATTGGTACGAACTTTCATGAAAAATAACGGATCAAAGACCAAAAATATCCACAAATTAGATCCAGGAAAAGAAGTTTCCCAAAGTACCCACTTTCGATGGGGGATGCAACTACAATGTGTCTTCTAACTTTGAACCATTTCTTTTTCACAGTATTGGTCTGTATAGGACTTATTTATCCATATTTCCTGCACGAGAATTCCGAACGAAACAATATGAAAGCTAAAAGGATGAATGGAAAGACACTGCATTGCAATCAACTGAATGCACGGCTTTTATGCTATCGACATAGCCTAGACATTTCACACTATTTACTTCAATGCAAATAAAAACTTTGAAATATCTACCTGTCTCATTCACGAATCGCATTCTCCCTGTCGTTCTCTGCTCAAGGAGCTTGAAACCACATGTGACCTTGTCTCAATTTACTATATTCAATTGCGCGTTAAAATACTGGACCAGTAAATTCTATTCTGTACATAAATCTTTTTTCGGTAATATGTGACCAAAAAGTAAACTTCGAATTCCAAAGCAAATTAAACGTTTCAGGTTCTTGATAACTAATTAAGGTCCAACAATAAAGTAGAAACACCAGATAATCTTAAAACGACGCCGTCAAGTAAAGAAGCATGAAAACAAAAAGAATAAAAAAGATGGAAGCCCTAGAAAGTCCATTGCATATTTATTACCCTTTTCTCAGAAGATGGGATTTTCAAAAACATTTCAAAACTTTCTGATGCAATGGTTCTCAAATTCGTACAATCCATTTTTATTCATTTTCTTTATTCGAAAATGTTTTTAGCTTCAAATATATGACCATTTCATTTTAATTAATCATTTCACTCCCCATCTTTTTATTCGTCTGCGTTCATTTTACTTATTTTATTCGTTTCATTATTTGGATTCACTCTGATCAGTTTATTCTTTTTGTGCATTTTACTCATATCATTCATTTAACATATTTTATTCATTGTTTTCATTGTATGCATTTTATTTATTTTTTCCAGTTTTTCATTTTGTTCAGTTTCTTCATTTTAATAATCTGACTACAGGTTATTTAAAGTTTCAGTTTTAATCATTTCATCCAAATAATTTATTTGATTCAATTTATTTCTCTATATTAATTTATAACCTTTTACCATTGTTCAATTTTTCATTTTAATCAATGCATTTAATTCTGCTCATTTCCTTCTTTTTTCATTTTATCACTTCAGCTCATTTTGTTTAATTCGTTTGTTTTATTTATGCATTTCATTTATTTTTTACTTTATTCATTTTGTTCATCCATTCTTTTTATTCATTTGATCCATTTTATTAATTTGATTCATTGTATTCACTGGATGAATTAAATCAATTTGATTCGTTTAATTCATTTGATTAATTCGATTCATGTGATTCATATGATTCATTTGATTCATTTGATTCATTTGATTCATTTGATTCATTTGATTCATTTGATTCATTTGATTCATTTGATTCATTTGATTCATTTGATTCATTTGATTCATTTGATTCATTTGATTCATTTGATTCATTTGATTCATTTGATTCATTTGATTCATTTGATTCATTTGATTCATTTGATTCATTTGATTCATTTGATTCATTTGATTCATTTGATTCATTTGATTCATTTGATTCATTTGATTCATTTGATTCATTTGATTCATTTGATTCATTTGATTCATTTGATTCATTTGATTCATTTGATTCATTTGATTCATTTGATTCATTTGATTCATTTGATTCATTTGATTCATTTGATTCATTTGATTCATTTGATTCATTTGATTCATTTGATTCATTTGATTCATTTGATTCATTTGATTCATTTGATTCATTTGATTCATTTGATTCATTTGATTCATTTGATTCATTTGATGCATTTGATTCATTTGATTCAATTGATTCATTTGTTTAATTTAATTTGATTCATTTGATTCATTTTATTCATATTTTTAATTTTATGCATTTCATGTTCAGTCATTTGTTTTATTTCATTCAATTTGTTAGTATGAGTCAATTTATTCTATTAATCTTATAACTATTTTTAAATATATATCTTAATTTTTATGTAATAACCTAATCTAATTTGATTCGTGTATATTATAATTTTGATTTACATTAATTTTTCTACTCATTTTATGAATTTAAAAACCTATTGTTTAATTTTTTGCTTTACTTTTTTATTTCGGTCGTTTTGTTGATTTCTATAATTTATTCAGTTTATTCGAAATTTTATTCGTGCAAGACTAGAAACTGTTTTCATCCCACCTCTAGTTGGGTGCCTACTTCTCGTGAGTTCTGCAAACTAATCCAATAGTGAAATGTGTAAGAAATGTCTCATCTCACTGCTAGGTGGATTAAATCGGTTTTTCAATAGGTATTTGAGCAAATTTCAAGGATAACAATTTTATTGTCGCATAATTTTAGTGCGATGAATCAATAAAAAAATATTTGTTGATGGTTGGTACCTTAGTTAGGCGTATAACCCACTACTGCAACTATTGGTACACCTCAACTATAGGAGCACCCACCCTACCATATTCTGCTGTATTTATGAATTATTGAGACCATTTTATGGTGTTTGGATGGTTATGAAACTTGCCACGGACCATATTTGTGATCTTTTTGAGGGGTTGTATGGTGTCTAAGCCCATTATGATTTGCTCGGGTAGTAAGGTCTTGACAAAGTTTCAATATATTAACCGGTCTCTACCCGGTCCGAAAATATATTACCCGTAATCTAGCAGAATCTAACGGGTATTACTTTACAGGAGAAACTATTCGAGGGGACTTCCATGTTAATATCAGATGGTATTTCTACCTCGGGTACGAGGGCAGAGCGTTAAATAATATAATTATATAATAAATAGAGCGTCTTATATAAACGGTAATGTATTTTATCATAAGGTAACCAGGTAGAGAGAAAGAAAGAAAAAAAGGAAGCGAACGAAAGGGAAAGTAAAAATCTAAACATCTGCAATAACGTCGTTTGTTCTGGTCCAGCAAGAACAAGAAAAATGTACTGGATTGGCTACAAGAATGGCGGCATCCAAACGAACAATGCAATGGCACTCACTGAAATGGATACACCGAACACCACTTTGAAAACAAATCGATCTGTTCCGTTCAAAGACTCAGAAACAACAACAATTTCGTGAATATCGTTCTATCACTCGATATGCTCTATACATGAAACATACTTACCTTCAACAAAATTGTTTTTAATGATATTCCCAACTACTTTGCTAAAGACACGAAGTCTCTCACTGTTTTTTGAAGAATCAATTCTCCATCATTATAACGATTTTACGAAGTCTTCAAACCTTCAAAGGTGATAGCTTCAGAATTATGTTATTTAGACCGTAAAAAAGTGCACATTATCGATTTTCATCAAAACCTCCACCAAATCAAATTTCTGGCTACGCCACTGATCTGCAAGAAAGAAGTCCTTTGGAGTGTGCCATTCTTTCGCAGATACGCTGTGCGTTCACCGTTACTCTGTCCATCGCCAGAAAGATAACTTTGCACGAAAAATCTCCCTTTATTGAATGAACATGAGCGTTGAGTATATGTGCACTGCGCTATATAAATCCACAACAAAACACCTTCATGTTTGTACAGACAGTAATTCAGTTCCACCATGTACGAAATGTTGTGCTGATAGGATTCGATAGTTCCGATACAGCAGAGATCTGCTTCACGCAACAACCCGAAACACTTGGTTAGTGTAAGAATGCTAGTCCTGATCCCCGTTGCGTTTTAATGATATTGCAGCCGAATTCAAATTGCACAATCTGTTTCTTTGAACACACAGTTATAGTATGTCGCAATATAGTGAAGTTATCACCGTCAAGAAGGATAAATGGAGGGTTTCTACCGAGTATTCTAAACGGTATTTGAGTGGTGGGAATGCGGTTGAAACATCCCATTCCCTCCTTCGTTACTCTGGAACCTACCGATTTTCAAGCTACGCTCTTCATTTATGACAATCAGTCTCGCACGTACCAGTATTGTGAACAATCAGCATACTTTCGAAAACTCTGTGCGAGAGTATTTAAGAAAAGTACAATTATTATAAACTCGCAAGCTTATTCTTCGGTGGAGTGGAAGATATGCTGTCATATTTATACATAGAACTAGTGAGAGTGATAACAACTTTTCACATGTAATTGTTAATTTTAATTTTCAAAGAGGTAACTATTTCCGAATCCTCTGCTCGCATGGGAGGTAAACGCAGTACCTGGAAAACATGATTACTTAATAACATTACATCTAATGACCAATTTACATTAATCTTCCTAAAAAAAAGCACTCCTACACCCACCAAGCTAGTAGCTAGTAGATTTCGGTGATTGATGGTATTCGGAGCCCGACCTAAGCGGCGACAATTGATGCCACCAGTCGTCATCGAAAATTCTCTCCTCCTCCTCCTCCTTTGTGGGTGGGCGGACCCGGCCCCAGTGACACTCCCTTTCTAAGCGAAATCCAATTACGAGCTGATTTGCGAGCTTGCTCGGCGGAATATAATCCACGTGTCGTCGTCTCGGCCAATGGAAAGCCATGGACAACAACAACAACAACAACAACAACAACAACAATCTCGATTAAAGTTGAGCAATGTGGGCGAGCAGAGTTTACTTTTGCAAGCGAAGGAAAAACCCGCAACCAGCTTGTATCGATTATTATCAGGGACGATTTGTCAAAAACTCATTAGCCTGCGACAGTGTAATAAATGTTAGGGTTTACTTTTATTCTGCTTAGCACTGTTTATGTCCGACCCATCCCGGGTTGAAGGTGCGTAATTTAGTTGGGATCATGAAATTTGCATTGTAGCCGAAAAGTTAAGTGGTTATTTTAGATTAGGCAGAAGATAGTCACCGGAAGTAGATAATATGTATTTATTTGTTTGAAAGCGTTTTTGAAATATTATGATTTATGCTACTTTAACTTTTAGTCTATAGTTTCTCCGCCGACAGGTTCCAGCTCCAGTGCTAAGTTCTAATGAATCCCAGTTCGGAATCGTTTCCACAAAGTGAAAGTGCGTCCAATTATCTCGGAAAAAGATAAAAAAAAACTTCTACCAACATCTACCGACCTCGGTTTGAATTGAGAGGTGCGTGCCAAGTGGAAACTTTTATCACGTCTGCTTGAGACTGTTGCCTTGTATCTTTCAACTCACAGCTCCGAGCTTCCGACGCTTATTCACCATTTCATGGAGATGATTGGAGTTGAGCGTTTCTAACGTACAAGCAGCAGAATTTTAGACTCGTTGGTGCTAGCACCAGTATGGCTAAACAGGTGATGGGTGGAGTGGAGACCTCCTAAAAAGTCTAGAAGTTCATTTTTCGCGTGTTCCATCTGCGTTTCGGTTAAGGAGCCCAGGAAATAGCAGCATCTCATCAACGCCAGCACCCCACATCGCCGCCTAGCCACACACCGAGGCGAACGTCTCAATTGGTACAACTCAAATAAACGTGTAATTATGTTTCTCGGGCATCCTGAACCAGTGAACAGTACGTGATTTCGTACGAATAAGACTCGGAGTGTGTGTGCCTATTTACGAATCGGATGATGACTTCCTCTGTTCACCTGATGAAAGAATAGGATGCCGAAAGTTTCGGTACATTTATTTTGACTGAATAAACAGGTGGAGAGTGGAATTCTACGAGAAAGGGAGGAAGGAATTGTTCGTGAAACTAGCTCACAGCATTGAATTGAAGAACACTTAATTTTTCAATGACTATATCTACGTTTATTTAATCTAGTATTTTAATATTCAAATGGGCAATTTCAAAAGATTATTTGCATTTACGCCGACCACGTAGGACTAGCGGGTTAAAGCACCCCTCGACATTTTTCAAAAATAAATTAAAAAAAACATGTATGGGACTCTTAACAAATTTAATGAAGATATATTGAAGAAGATTTCTATTTCCAACCATCAAAGATAACGGTTACGATACTCAGAGTGCTATCGTTTTCTACCCATCCCTGCGCGAAACGAACGACGAGCCATCACGCATGACTAGGAGTTTGTTCAGAAACACAAAAAGTGTTTTCGTTTTTCGGAGCTAGCGTCAATCGGGCGCTAGGACTAAGCTAAGTCACCAAGTTAGTGTCGGATTCTGATGAAACGCAAATTCCATAACTAATTTAGTTGCGTTTTTACTATATGGCTTATCTGAAAAACAGAAGAAACTGTTATTTTAATTCTTGCTGTCGAGATGAGTGAATCTTAGAAGTATGAAGTGAAGCTCCGGCCATTGAGTTCTGATCTTTCCGAATAAAACCGCGTATTCGTGATGTGGACTATTTGCTGAAGGTAAAAATGAAGGCTTGCGATGAAACCATTCATTTTGCACAGCATCTTAAAACACATGGTTATGTATGATAACACTCTAACCAAGATTCCCATAAATATGGACGATGCAACAATCGAGGTGCGACTACAAGATCTGGCACCACTATCTTACAAATTCACAAATGGAAAATGGAATAAATGGAATCCATTACGAAGGATCCCGGTATTTCAAATGTGGAAGTACTGACCCATGTCTTCTACCGGCTCTGCAGTACAAACTCAGAGAATTCATAAAGTTCTGTGAAAAGATTGCACATTACGGGCTACCTTGCACAGTGTTTTAGGCCACTGTTTTCGTGCTTAAAAGTGGATGGGTCTACACCATTCACTTTGGATATATACTTTTATTCGCAGAGGTTGTTGCCTTTATGATAGCGCTTTTACATGAATATATCGTTTAGTGATTAATTAACCTTTAAATGAAATACAAAATTTATTTTCCATGCTAATTTGGATAGTGGCTTTGTGCCTTCAGTGAAGTTATAGCTCAGCTTTAAAAAAAAAATACTGAAGACAGTGTACACTGGAACCTCCATTTACAAACTTTTTTACGCAATATTCGATTTACATAACTTTTTTAACGAACTAAATTCGAAATAACGAGCTCTTCTTTTACGAACCAAGTTTGGACAAAAGATTTGAGTATGTTCAGTACCGTATACAATTTAACATATTCTTAGCAAACTATTACTAATAAAAGTTGGGTATTTTCGGAATTGGGTTACATGACGGAAACCTGAAGGCTTTTTGGAATGGAAGATTATAACCTATAACCTCAGTAAAATGAGTATTTTCCGAATGGGGTTGACGATCAGATGACGGAAATCGATATCTGAAGTCATTTTGAAAACCAAAAAGGCGACTTCCGGAAATTTTCGGAAAGGGGTTGATGAGTGCATGACAGAAAGCGATGTCAGAAGCCGGTGGGAAAATTAAGATGGCGACTTCCGGTTTGAATAAATTTACTATAACCTTACCTCATACCTGCATATATTCTGAATAGGGTTGACGAGTTGATGGCGGAAATGGATATCGGAAGTCAACTTGAAAATTTGATTGGCGACTTCCAGTTTAGATAAATTCGCTATAACCTCAACAATATCGATAATTTTGGAATAGGGTGACGAGTACATGACGGAAATCGACGACGAAAGCTATTTTCAATACCAAAATGGCGTCTCTCAAGTTCAAATAAATTCTCTATAATCTCAACGATATGGGTACTTTCGGAATTGGGTTGACGAGTAGACGACGAAAATCGATGGCTGAAGCCATTTTTCAATCCAAACGGCTACTTCCGGTTTTGATTAATCTATCTATCTATCTATCTATCTATATATATATATATATATATATATATATATATATATATATATATATATATATATATATATATATATATATATATATATATATATATATATATAAAAGTCAAAGTTTGTATGTATATGATTTATAGACTCCCAAACGGCTTAACCGATTTCCGTAAAAAATTGCGCACAGTAGGTATTTGGTATGGGGCGTGTTTGTGTGCTATTAGTTGGAGATTATCTGCCCGCCAGATGGCGCTTCGGAACAAATTGTGTTTTCCTCATATTTCATTGAAAGTCGCAGCAACGCGCGATGGGTATTAGCTAGTTCTCTATAATCTCAACAATATGGGGAATAGGGTTGACGAGTACATGAAGGAAATGGATATCGGAAGCCATTTTGAAAACCAGTATGGAGGCTTCCGGTTTAAATAAATTTTCTTTAAACTCAACAATTCAATGCGACTATTTACGGAATGGAGTTGACAAGTACATGAAGGAAAACGATGTCAGAAGCCATTTTGAAAACCAACATGGACTTCCAGTTTAGATAAATTTTCTACAACCTCAACAATATGGGTATTTTCGGAATGTGGCTGACGAGTAAACGATGGAAATCGATGTATGAAGCCATTTCGCAATCCAAAATGGCAGCTTGTGGTTTAGATATTATTGATTCGCTATAAACTCAACAATGACCAATGACGATACTTTCATAATGGGATTAACGAGTAGATGACGGAAATTGATGTCGGAAGCGATTTTGTAAACCAAGATGGCCACATTCTGTTCAGATAAATTATTTTTAACCTCAACAATACGAGTATTTTCAGAATGGGAAATTTATGTAGTAGATGTATGTAAACGTATGTATATAAATATGTATGTATGTATATGAATGTATAGTACTGATATAGTGATGAAAATTTTGCTTAATCGAAAGTCGTTATTTAAGCCTTTAAAGCTATGTCAGTCAACGATTTCCGTCATCTACTTGTCAAGTCATTAAAAAATACACTTATGGTTACGGTTATAAAAAATTTTGCCCAACCGGTAGCTACCATCTTGGTTTTCAAAATCGCGCCAAACATTCGTTTCCATCATGTACCTAAGCCCGTTCCAAAAATACTCATATTGTTAGGATTAGCGAGAATATTGCTCAACCGGAGGTCGCCATATTGGATTTCAAAATGACAACAAGCATCCATATCCATCATCTATTCGTCTAGCAGGTTGCAAAAATACCCATGTTGTTATGTTATAATCATTAAAGTTTGTGAAGTGCTTTGAAGAAAAGTTTTGAGATGAGAAGCAAACTTTTTACAAGCTAAATCACAAATAACGAACACTTTTTACGAACTAATTCATTTTACGAACCCCTGGTTCGGTTCGTGAATGGAGTTTCCAATGTATATCTATTTTAATAGTTCTCTAGTTATGGATCATTTTACATGCAAGCGCGCTTAGAAATTGGTTATTCGCGATTACTTTACTCGTCCTTCTTTTATGTTCTTTGTACCTTCTACAAAGTTGTTTGTCGTATTAAAGCACCCATTTTTGCGGAGTTCCTATATGTCGAAATTTAAAAGTTATTTCAATAATTCCAATTATTTTAGCAGTATTTTCACCTTAAATAACCCGTTAAGGAGCAAAAAGAAACAAACAGCATCATAAAATACTGACAGTATTAGCTTTCTACTTCCCTGTACCGGTAGAATTGATATTCGAACCGAAACTTTCTGTGTGTTATGTTCAAAACAAAATGCCATGGCAGTGGTGAAAAATGGAACATGCGTGTGTACTGCAGTACGCAGCGTTTCATGTTAGATTACATAGAACACGTGCGTCAATAATATACTTTGTGCAATAATAAGGACGTAACAAAGAACGTAAAAAATAGTGTGTAAATTTATGATTGAAACAACTATTTTAAGAGGTGTTCATTATGAAATGATCCATAAGTTGAGAACTATTAAGACTAGATACATATACAATGTCTTCAACAATTCTGTTTTCAACAACATTTGCTACAACTTTATTAAAAACACAAAGCCTCTATCTATGGAAAAAAATGCATTTCACTTACAGGTATCAGCTATCGTAAGGTAGCAAACTCTCTGAACAAAGTATCTTTCTTAAGTGGCTGGTTTAGACACTATTAATGTTGAGCACGAAAACAACGTTTTCAAACACTGATCCGAAACTGCTCATTTACTTTAATAGATTCCAATCCACAGTCTTCAATGCCAAATTTGTGGAAGCTCTTCGGGTAATGTTGACAACAAAAGCTGCGTCAAGCACCTCAACATCAACAGCCAGTCCCACCAGTGAGGAAGTTCACAACCGTAACCTGTAAGGGCCAGAAGTAAGGAAGAACATCTGATCGGGAACAGGAAGGCACTAAACACGACTATGACACAGAACTGTACCATTAGGAAATAGAAATGAACGACACTCAAGACGCAGTTGGTGAGAAAAAAAATATTACCTCGCATCGTTATCAGGTCTCCACGCGCACTGGTTAGTCTATAACTCGCTCCATTATTTTGATTGTTTACATCATTTAATTAAATAAAAAACCCGGTCTCGTTTAGCTAAAGTGTTGATCCGAGTCAAATAAACGAATTATATTATAAATAAGTAGAAGAATTTTACTATAAATTTATGGAAAACTGAGACCTAAAATTTTCAAAAAATGAGCACTTTATCACTTTCTTTATCATTGACACATTCATCAAAACTCCGATATAATACCAGGTATTGGCCATAATAAGGATGATTATTTAAACGACAAGTTTTATTATTTTTTGATTAAAGATATTTTATCCTTAGTGTCATTTGCCTCTTTTCGGGTTAGAGAAATCTCTTTTGGAAAAATTTCCAACCCTATGTGCGGGGTCGGGAATCGAACCCAAGTGAGCTGCGTGCAAGGTAATCGATTTACCAACTTCGCTATGCCCGTCACCTCGACAAGTTTTAAAATTGTACACAATTTGAATGTTTGTATTAATGTACTGCACTGCACTCTTAGTGTAAACACCTTATCTCACACCCAAGCGTGCTCTGTACTTGATTTCGATTTTATAAGAGCTATGCGCTTTGTACAAAAACACTGTTAATCCGGACGACCGCCATATTTTCAGCAATCGTGCAATAATCAATTAAAACTTACTGTTGCAACCACCACCAGCTACATTTAATCGCTTTTCATGGTTACCAATTACTGTCTAGGTAAGTTTGAAAATAACGCGATGAACAGACATCAATTGGCCATCACGAAGAGCGACTACAATGTTACGACTGGTTGAAACTATAAGTCAACAAATTCGGATTGATGTTTCTTCAGTATGCGCCGTTCACTCGTTCTTGTTTAATTATGATAGAGAGAGTTGATCAAATATCAAAAAGAGCAGAGACAAAAACGAATCAATCAATCGAAATCGTTTCAAGAGCACCTTATCTAACGTTTCAATGCACTCAACACATACGCTTTCTTACATTTTAACGACATTCAATTAGCTAGAGATTACTGGGTAGGGAAAGTTATGAAAATTAGAGCCATAGTACTCAAATGAGAGCAAGGACGTGAAGTAAACAGGTCGGAAAACTAGAAGTGACAGGGTCATTGGAACAGGTTTAATATCGTGCGGGCTTAATCCTTGTCTTCTGTTAATGAGGGTCGAGCTTAGGCAGTATAACTACGAATCACCCTACGCTTTCGGAATTGCGCTCTGACCCTCCAATTTCAGTTTCAATAAAATGACATTTTCGAGAACACCTTCGCTATCCGCTATCCGTACGACTTTGATGAGGTGCAACAAATTTAATAGCAACTGTTCCCCAAATTATGGTTTAATAAACCTGCAATCAAGTAAATATTATAGTTTTCCTCAAAAAGCCGAACAAATCTTCCAATAGTGATGGGGGAAAAAAACTAAGAGCATTTTTAATTCAAAAGAGATATTAATTACTAACCAGATTAGTGCCCTTTTATTTAATTGACAATTTGATAAGTTAACTTAGCATGTATTAATTTCAAACCACAATAGCGTCGAATAAGTTTTAATGTTTTTACGAAAAATCATAAAAAAGTCCGTTTGCACGAATTCAAACACAAAGGATGCTCCAAAAATTTACTCTGTCAATAAAGCAAGGCTTTTCAGTGTTTCGAATTCTCGTCGTCAGTAATAAACACCAACTTAATGTCAGTTAAGAAGCGTTCTACATGCAGCTGGAGCAGACATACGACGGTTGCCCTCTGCGAGACGTGAAAATTGTCATCGGCGACATGAACGCACAGGTAGGAAGGGAGGCAATGTACAGACCGGTGATCGGGCCTAACAGCCTGCATCCCGTATCAAATGACAACGGCCAACGATGTGTGAGCTTCGCAGCCTCCCGTGGAATGGTAATCCGAAGCACCTTCTTCCCTCGCAAAGATATCCACAAAGTCACCTGGAGATCACCGGACCAAGTAACAAAAAATCAAATCGACCACGTTCTAATCGACGGTAGATTCTTCTCGGACATCACAAAACGTCCGCACTTATCGCAGTGCGAATATAGTTTCGGACCACCACCTGGTTGCAGTATGCTTACGCTCAAAACTTTCGACAGTGCATAGCTCTCGTCGAAGCCGAACGCCGCGGCTAAACATCGAGCGGCTACAAGATGGCAGAGTGGCTCAAGAATACGCGCAGCAGCTGGAAGTGGCACTACCAACGGAAGAGCAGCTAGGCGCAGTTGCCCTTGAAGATGGCTGGAGAGATATCCGATCCGCCATAGGTAGCACCGCAGCCACTGCACTAGGTACGGTGGGCCCGGACCGAAGAAGCGACTGGTACGACGGCGAATGCAAGCAGTTAGTCGAAGAGAAGAATGCAGCATGGGCGAGAATGCTGCAACACCGCACGAGGGCGAACGAGGCGCGATATAAACAGGCACGGAACAGGCAGAACTCGGTTTTCCGGACAAAAAGCGCCAGCAGGAAGACCGAGATCGCGAAGCGATGGAGCAGCTGTACCGCGCTAAAGACACACGGAAATTCTACGAGAAGTTGAACCGCTCGCGCAGGGGCCACGTACCACAGGCCGACATGTGCAGAGATACAAACGGGAATCTTCTCACGTACCAGTGTGAGGTGATCCAGCGGTGGCGGCAGCACTACGAAGAACACCTGAACGGCGATGCAGCAGACGACGAGGATGGCACGGTAACGCACCTGAAAGCACGCGCGGAAGACATTACACTGCCGGCTCCGGATCTCCAAGAAATCCAGGAGGAGATTAGCCGGCTCAAAAATAATAAAGCCGCTGGGGTTGACCAAATACCAAGCGAGCTGCTAAAACACGGTGGCGAGCCACTGGCTAAAGCGCTGCACTGGGTGATTACCAAGATTTGGGAGGAGCAGATTTTACCGGAGGAGTGGATGGAAGGTGTCGTGTGTCCTATCTACAAAAAGGGCGACAAGCTGGATTGCTGTAATTACCGAGCAATCACCCTGCTGAACGCCGCCTACAAGGTACTCTCCCAAATACTATGCCATCGACTATCACCAATTGCAAGAGAGTTCGTGGGGCAGTACCAGGCGGGTTTCATGAGCGAACGATCTACCACGGACCAGGTGTTCGCTCTTCGTCAAGTACTGCAGAAATGCCGCGAGTACAATGTGCCCACACATCATTTGTTCATCGACTTCAAAGCCGCATACGACACTATCGATCGAGATCAGCTATGGCAGATTATGCACGAGTACGGATTCCCGGACAAACTGACGCGATTAGTGAAGGCGACGATGGATCGGGTGATGTGCGTAGTACGTGTCTCAGGGACGCTCTCGAGTCCCTTCGAATCACGCAGAGGGTTACGGCAAGGTGATGGTCTCTCGTGTCTGTTATTCAACATCGCGCTGGAAGGTATAATAAGAAGAGCAGGGATCGACACGAGTGGTACGATTTTCACAAAGTCCGTTCAGCTACTTGGCTTCGCCGATGACGTTGATATTATTGCACGTAATTTTGAGAAGATGGAGGAAGCCTACATCAGACTGAAAAGAGAAGCCAAGCGCGTCGGACTTGCCATCAACACGTCGAAGACAAAGTACATGATAGGAAGAGGTTCACGAGAAGAGAATGAGAACCGCCTGCTTCGAGTTTGCATCGGTGGCGACGAAATCGAGGTGGTTGAAGAGTTCGTGTACTTGGGCTCACTGGTGACCGCCGACAATGATACCAGCAGAGAGATTCGTAGACGCATCGTGGCAGGAAATCGTGCTTACTTTGGCCTCCGCAAGACACTTCGCTCGAACAGAGTTCGCCGTCGTACGAAGTTGACCATCTACAAGACGCTGATTAGACCGGTAGTTCTCTACGGGCACGAGACCTGGACCATGCTCGTGGAGGACCAACGCGCACTTGGTGTCTTCGAACGGAAAGTGCTGCGTACCATCTACGGTGGAGTGTAGATGGAAGACGGCACATGGAGACGGCGAATGACCCATGCATCAGCTGTTGGGGGAGCCGCCCATCTGTCATACCGCGAAAATCGGACGACTACGGTGGGCCGGGCACGTAGCCAGAATGTCGGACAATAGCCCGGTGAAAACGGTTCTCAATTGCAATCCGACCGGTACAAGAAGACGTGGCGCGCAGCGAGCACGATGGATCGACCAGGTGGAAGACGATTTACGGACCCTTCGCAGACTGCGTGACTGGCGACGCGCGGCCATGGACCGAGTGGAATGGAGGAATCTTTTGTATACGGCACAGGCCACTTCGGCCTTAATCTGTTAATAAATAAATAAATTAATGTCAGTTAGATAAATCCTAGAACCAATTCGGTACTGGCTAAGATTCATCCAACTTGCATTAAGTCGGTATAAGTTACTGACGACACTAAAAAAACATAATTTTTGTTAGGTTTTGTGTCCTTATACACAAAAATTTGGTCTCATCCAATATTTTCCGTTTGGAAATTTGATAAACAGTGTCAATGTTCATGAGATTATTTCGCTATTTGTGTTTTCTTTTCCCAAAAGTTTGAATTGAAGATGGGTACAGTTAGAAACATATAAATAGCATCGTCATAGCAAATCTAACTGCCAGAAAGAACTAGACCATGCACGCCGCCGCTGATAAAAGTGTAGCAAAAATCACACAGGAATCGTATGAATTGCAATATTTGAATCCAGAAAATTCCAAAAGAAAGCCTCTTTGATCAAGGAAAAAAGTGCGATGTGTTCTCTTTTATGAGTCGGAAGCAAGTGATGCCAAAATTGTTGAGCTCATCCATATTTATAGTTTCAAGATATTTTCGTGGTCCCATCAATATACGTAAATTAGAAGATATCAGTAGTCAGTGTGGTTTTATTTCAATTAATGAACAAATTCTGCAAACTGTTTAGCAGAGAAAAGGTACTATGTAGTAAAATTTGTAATTTGAAAACAAAGAAATATGCAATAACAGAAATGCTCACAAAATTTTATATTCAAACACACTCCAAAACTTAAATTTAGAGAATATAGTATTTCTTTTTTACTTTTTTTCGACTAACTACATGTCACATTTTCTTTTTTATTCAGTTAGCTAGAGATTTTTGAGTAGGAATCTTTTGAAAATTTTAGAGCTATAGTGCAAAAATAACGATATGAAATATACAGATCGGAAAACTAGAAGTGACATTAGAAACAGTCTTAAAATCTTACGGACTAATCTTTTGTCTTCTGCTAGCAGGAGTCGAGTTTAGGTAGTATTACTATGAATCACTTAAGTCTACCAACATGTCTCCTGGCAAAATTGTGTCACTGTAACAAAAATCTAGTTAAAAGCAATTTTTATAGTCAATCATAAAGGTGGGAACCACCAGGATAGTCGGAAACTGAATGTCTTGCGTCGAATTTTCGAAACAGCATACTCGATAGGGAAATGTTTGAAAATTGCCCACTTTCACGCACATACAAGTTTTCACGAGGTTTCTTCATCGTTCTCCTTGGTCGTCCTCTTTACATATTAGGTTTGTAACGGTACACGGAAGTCACTCCGGAGAAAACAAGAGCAAAAATACTTGCTCCTTTTTACTTCGATTTGCTACCAGAAAAAAAGAGAAGAAGAGAGTACAGGTACGATTTTCTCCGGAGTACTTCCAGTTTCTCCTGGTACTGGAACATACCTATTGATTCGACTGTTGGTGTTGGCTGCTTTGTTCTGATTTTTTTTCTTCTATGCCAAACGACGTACAGCCTTGCGAAGGATTCTGCCAACACAATATCGCCCACTTTTTTTGTAGAAGTAGGTGTAGGTTAAGGTGCTAACAAAAACGGCAGCAGTTGATAACGATGTCGTGAAAAAGCGATTTTACGATCAAATAAAAGTATTGACTTTGGTGGTGCTGTAATCAGGGGTTGGAAGCAATCTATATTTTGGTGTATGTTTGGCTGGGAAACGGAGGAGTTTCAATTCAATTCGCCACTAAAAGTTATCAGCAACATGGAAAAACAGTGAAACAGAAGATGGCGTGTGAGTGAGGCTTTAGAAGTAACAGATTGATGGATTTCACCAGTGAATTGAGATAAGCTGCAGAGAAGCGTCGAAATAAGTCGTTAGAAACAGATTGGCGTAAAGTGGGGTGGGACAATAATAATTGGATTTGAAGTGGAAAAACACCACCCTTGATCATATTGTCATCAAACCTTAAACCTCCGAGAAGACTTTTTGCGTTTAATTTGGACTCTAGACTAACTGTGCAAAATCTCAGCTCGATCGATGAAACTATTGTCGTTTTTGCTTGAGGCAGAAACTTGCTCCGTTTCGGACCTAACTGCTGTCAAACCGTTTGTTTGAAGCCAGCTTCGAACCTAGGTTATGCGCCACTGAACTGAAAACCGAGTTGGGTTCCAACTTGAAACATATTTCGGGTTCGCTCACACCACTGCACAGTGGTCCAGAATGCAAATTTAGCAGGGATTTTGAAATTTTACTGAAACTAAACAACTTAGCCTCATTAAATCTTTGGAGAAGTTTTCGTAGTTTGTGAGCCCCTTCTTTTTGTTAAAACAACAGTCAGGGTGGTTCAAAATTATACCAAGATCAAAAAATTAACTTTTTAATCATTCCAACTAGAGCCAAACGACCTTCAGCGAAGTTGTAGAACGACAAATTTTGGAAAAGTTTGCTGAAGACATGTAAGCTCGAGCTGTCATACTTTTCTTTTTGCAACAAAATTAAAATCGAAGGTTGGGGTGCTTCTTAGAAAAACTGTTTAATTTAAATAACTTTTGCGGTATTGATTTCAAACAGAAGTAGTCTTCAGACAACTTTAAGATTGTTTTAAGACTAATAATTTGTTTCATGGCACCACATATCTAACTATTTTCGTTGAAAAGTTATGAGCACTTTTTGGCCAAAAACAGGGTTTTTTGGAATAACAATATAACTCATTGGGGCAAACAAAAGATAAGTCTTTTTCAACTATAAATAATCTTACACGATTAGAGTTATTATTGAGCAAAAAATTACGAACACGATATTTTTTCAAAATTCATAAAATTGAGTTGAAATAATCTATTTTTGATATATTAAGTGCCTATATCCTTTGAACGAAAGAAGTTAGAGTTTTGATGCGTTAGAAGAAAATGTTCGTCTTCAAAAGCTTCGAAAAACATCATAAGGATAGGTTGGAAAAAAAATGAAAACTGAAAAAGTTATATTGATTTTTCATGGATTGACCCTTCGTAATATGTTTAAATCACTTTCACGATGTACAAAATAAAAAAATATAGCTTCGTTTTCATGATAAAATATTGCACTTTACAATACTTTTCTATTATCTTAAATAGTGGGTAGGATGGTTCTAATTTTTTTAATAATAGGAAATTAACTTTTAATGGTTCAAAATAAAGTTTCGCTGTCTTCCAGAAAATTGAAGAAAATGAAATTTTAAAAAACTTTGTCGAAGACCCTGAAACTCTATGTCGTGTATTTTCCATTTTATAAGAAATTTACCAAAAAAATGTGTTTCTTAAAAATGGTTTTCTTTGTAGTTTTGATTTTTTATTAAGATCATATATTTTGAAGGAGAACAATTTATCTGAATATAGCGAACCTCTAGCTTCTCTTTTTAGAGAGTTCTATATACTTTCTACTTAAAATAAACTATTTATTGAGTAAATATTGCATACTACAAAGCATGGTATTTCATATAGCCAAAACGGTATTTAATGTTAAGTGCCCAAATCGAAGATAATGCTGAATGTTATATATGCTGAAAAAGTTATATTTTTTTATATAAAAGTTCTCATAACTTTGAAACGAAAAGAATTTATTTGTTGGTGCACCCTAAAATAATCTTCAAATTGTCCAAAGAGTACTTTAGTGTAATATAAAAACTACAACAGTTGTAGAAATAAAACCGTTTTTAAGAAACACCCTAAAGCTCACATTTGGCTTTCTCGTGCAATGGAAAGTATAAAAGCTCGAGCTTGAATGTCTTCAGCAAATTTGTTTAAAATGTGTTGCTCTACAACTTCATCGAAGACACTAAAGCTAGACAGCAGTAAAGTACCATGATGGGGATCCATCCAGCAGCTTTGGGTGGAAGCTGTCGACGCCGTATTCAATCAGCGCACAGTTATCGTACGCCACAACTGCTGATGCAAGCACAAAATGCCGATTAAATAAAACACTTCGGCAGGTAATTGGTGAGGGCAAAAACTAGCTTATTCAATGAGTTTGAATGTCGTAAAAAGCTTAGTGTGGAAGTTTACCGTGACTTAACTTTTTGTCGGTTCCGACAACATGAAGTAACAAGTTACTATACGCTCGTCCGGACATGCCGCAGACTCAGGTGATTTGCATTTCCAATGCCAAAAGATCCTGACTCCTTCGGTAGCAGACAAAGGGTTAAGTCGCCGGTAAATTCTAAGTTTGCTTATATGACCCTTTTCCAAGCTTTTCTAAACTATCTTCCTTCAACTCCTTGCTCTCCCTTCCCTAGCAACACTTGCGACATGTAATGGCCGCAGTTTGTTGCATAACCATTCACTTTTGCTGGCGCGCCTTTTTGGTTGCTAAATCAGTTGATTAATCGTTGATGTACGCTTATTTTCAACGAATTATGTTGTAGAAACTGCTAGTCAAAAAACGGTGTTACTCGGGTTGAGTATTATGGCTTTTAAAATTGAAAAATATACTTCACTTTCCAGTCTCTTGCTAACTGAATGTCGTTAAAAACATTAAAAAGTAGAAATAAACAATACAGTAGAGTGGGGTCATGTAGATCAGTTTTCTTTGGCGAGCTCGTGCGATGGTATTTTTGCACTGATTTCCACAAACCAGCACGCGTTGGAAAGGTTATACATCTGGCAACATTTTTGAAATAATGGTTTTGTGCCTGGCTAAATATTTTTCAAGCTAAATCGAAAAAGGTGAAAGTACTTTTTTCGAAGTTTTTAAAACCCGTGGGTACTGAGAAAATCACCGGTTCAACTTTTATTTGAAGGGTATTAATACTGCAGATTGCTTAAAAATTAAATTGACGTCATTCAGGTAAAAAAATGAGAAACGGTAAATGATGTGAAAAATCATAAAACCGCCAAAGGAAATGTTGAGAAACATGTTGGTTCGGTAGCTGCTTCTGGCCTTGAATTTGCGATTGACATCTTCGGTGTCTTCGTCGGCGCCAGAGTGTGGAATTGAAGTTTTTCATTCCGGCTCACGTAGTTGATTAGCTGTGAGACGACCAGTAGTGATGTATAGTGCCCCCAAACAGCTGACCTATCATGCCCCAAGCGTATGTTTCATGTTGATGTCCGTATTTTTTCAAAATCAAAAATATTGAAACACGAGTAAAAAATCGTGGTCAGCATTAATTTTTACGTAAGAAAAAAAAACTCACTTGACATGTTTTACAATGCTTAAACGTACTTTACAGAGAACGAAAGACAATGCGTTTTCGAAGAACAACACGCGAAAACATAAATGATGCCGTAACTAATACAGCGGATCCACGGTAACAGCCGAAATGACAGTCCTCAACGATGTTCTCTACCGTATTTTCTGCGAAGAACCTTTTTTGCAAAAGTTTTATACCAAATTTATTTAAAGTATGAATTACTCTTTTCTTTACTAAGCCGGGTATCCTTCCAATATTTTGAAATAGGAAGCGTTACTTACACTTTGAACCTAAATGACATTCTCCCTATTCAAAAATTGCTAATCTTTTTGCACAAATCGCATGGAAAGTGTTTAACACCAAACGGCGAGATAACATGCACGGATAAAAAATTGTTCACAAAATCGTGAATCTTTATTCACACCATGAATTCGACAACAACCACGTTTTTACGTTACCAAAACAGAAACATAAACAAGAATCATGGCTATTATAATTATGTTCAATTTTCCTTCAGTAACACCCGCGTAACGCTTTTATTAGTGGAAACATTTGTTATTGTTTCATGAACTTAAGTCATGTTTTCCACCATGGCATTACCAAATCGATTTTCTGTACGTGAACTAGTACACAACTTCAAGAACATTTTTCATAAAACCAAAGGTTGACTTATGATGTTATTCATAGATTTAGGAACATTAGTTCAGAAAATCAAAACAGTCTGTATACTTTCTCGTGAACTATTTCACGAAACTATTAATTTTCTTCAAGAATCCGAACAATCCTCGTGAACTAATTCATGATTCCTAATATATTAGTCACGATCCAATATCCATCCTCGAGAAAAAATTCACAAAATCATCAAATATTATACATGTCTTTGTGAACTGGTTCATGGTCCCTAGTATACTAGTCACGATTTACCATTCGCGTTTGTGAACTATTTCACGAAATCATACAATATAATTCATGTCGACTGATCATTCGTGCACGTAAAATGTTTCGCCAAATCGTGAAATATTATTCATAAGTTTGTGCACTAGTTCAAGATTCCTAGTCATTTACCTAGGATCTATATTGAGTGCTTGTGATATTTGAAAGATATCTCTAATCATTTTCAATTTCATACAATATGGTCATGAAAATTTCACAGGAACTTTTTCACAAAACTTAGAGTATTGTTCGTAAAATTATTTTTGTTCCATGCACTATTCCATGAAATGTCATATATGTCCAACTGCTAGCAAGAAACACGATCAGTAGAAATAAGAAAACTCTTTGAACCTAAAACATTATTATTCATTTGATAAGGTTCAGTGAAAGAAAACTGCGCTGAGCACCAAAAATGCATTATAGCGCCACAAATCGTGTTCGTGATACAGTTCATGGAACAAGACTCCGCTTATTAGTCGCATTTATGTTCCTGTTTATATTGTCGCGATACTCCGAGTACAAAAACCGATAATAAACAAAAAATAACAGATCGCGATAAGGCGAAGAAAAATTAAAAATATCATTAATAAATCTGCTGATGTCATGAACATCAGCTACATCACTTCACGTGTCAAATTCGAAAATAAGCTCTAGAATAAAATATCATGATAACGTGCAATTAAATCACGAAAATCGTGGCTAAGATCCTAAAATCAATCATACTATTCGTGACAAAAATATAAAAGAATCGTGATAAAGATCCTGAATTCATGAAAATAAATCGCTCTACTAGTGACTAAAACATCACGATAACGTGAATATAAATTATGAACATCGTGACAAAGATCCTGAAATCATGAATATAAATCACATTACTCACACAAACATCGTTACTAGTATTCTGAAATCATGAGTATGAATCACTCTACTCATTACTAAAATAAGACGAAATAGAAATTACGAAAATCGTGACTAAGATCCTGCAATCATGAACATAAATCACGCTACTCTGACAGAAAAATCCGATAGAAAATTCATGAATAAAATATCACGGTAACTTAATGAGAAATCACAAAAATCGCGAATAAGCTCCTGCAATTATTAACATCGTTTAACTGTCGGCTGTGTATTCCCAAATTGTAAACAAGGATCGCAACAAAAACTAAACATATCCAGGGAACAACCATAGTAACCCTACCAAGCGCCATGTAACGCCATGTATATATTCGAAGCGAACTAGTTTTTGGGAAACACAAATAATTTCATGAATACGACATTTATTATCCATAATTTCAGGAACTAGATCACGGTTTTCGTAAATTCTTCAGTTTTCATGAATTTGTGAATTTTTTTTTGTGTGGATCTCACAAGTCTCCTATCTCATGTCTCCACGCTAGACCGGCGACGACTGGGTGCTATCAGCCTACTGCCGATAGTAGCAGAATGAGAGGGTGCGAACAGATGTAATCGAGAAAACGCTACCATAAAAATGAGTAAATGACAGGAAATCAGCCCCAATGAGACTTTATTCTGATTAGTATGGATTAGTATGGATCTCGGGTCAATACGTACTTAAAATTCCCCGCGTCTGCTTTATGAATCTAATTTCAAGTTCCGTTATTTCGTTTATTTATTATCTACGGATCTACTCAATTCAACTGAGAGTTCCCTGGTGGCGGAAGTTATTCCGATACCGTATTTCCTAGATCGGTACGCAATCTAGTCCCCAGTGGATCATCTCGCCTATTCAACGGTCTAACCAATAGGAGCCCTGGCCGGTAATTTCAAGTGGAATGTAGCTTCCGTTTTGCTGAAGCCCCGATAAGCCGCTACTGGCGCAACTAGGTCTACTAGGTCGCCGGCGGTGGATTTTGATCAACTTCACGGAGCGACCGGTAGGATGTGCTTATTCGCACGGCCAGCTCTGGTTACTACTTCGTTGATATCTTCTCAATTCTCGCTGTAGCCTCACTAGTATTTGCGCGACTACTGCCGTTGTTCCACATTATTTTGCTTTTTCACATCTTCTCTATGACATCTTATACATTAGTTACCGCTTCGCGCATCCTCCAAACTGTGACAGTCAAAGACCACATATTCCTGTGTTTCCTCCACACACTCACACTCCGGAAAATAGAGTTTTTTAATGGTGAAGAAAACCTTTGTTGGCAGGTTTAATTTCAAATTATTAGAGTGTCCTTGATTCGTTGTAGAGAACTCCCATAATTAATAAATACAAAAACTATTTTTTGATGTTTGTCGGGATATACCTATACTCACATGTTTTTGCTCCATGATCTGTGGAATACTTGAAACCTAAAACCCACAGTAACAATTCGTGGATGTACCAAAGCGATGCTATATTTCGTTTTGCAAAATCTCACATCAAATTCAAATTCAAACCAACTGGTTATCATTACCCCACTGTTTTTTTTCTTATCAAATTTTCCCTAACAGATAAACGTGTCATGAAACATGATTTGATCTGTACAATTTTAATCATTCCCGGAATGGTTTCAAAAAATTGTCTACACACCGTGCCCGAATGTACAGGCATTAAATTAAGGCAACCACCGAACCGAAAAGCAAATTAAATAAGCGTCGCTAAATAAAATACCTCCAACTGCTTGAGAAGCTGTGCTTCCTACTTCACAGAAGAAATAAATAAATAAACGTTCCCGTATAAATTCGCCGTCACTCCACGGTCGCACCGGAGGGAATTGCATATTATGAACCGTACGTATTCCAGAAGTGGTGTAATATCCCGGAAACCACGCTTGGCTTTACAGGAAATTGCAGGCAGACAAAATAATCCTTCGGAGAACGATGCATCCAGGACAAATATACTGGTTTTTTACTCCGCGATGATATAAGGTGTGACAGGGCGAGAGCGGTGAGGAGAAGGACAGAGTTTTTTTTCTGGCGACAAGTTAGTTCACCGCTTCAGACAGAGCCTACAGCCAGGGCAGAGTTGCGAAATGTAGGTATTCGCTGACATGAAGAGCGGGATTTTTTTTTATATTTCGGAGGATTCAACCGCAGTTACATATTTGCCGCAAATGCCTGTACGCTGCAACATTTGTGCCATCATCATCGCACCCCATGACTGCTGGGTGTCTGGGGCAGGGCAGATGACGGATCGAATGGGGCGACGTGGTTGAGTGATACGTGTACTCAACTTGTTCTATGCTTACGCTGCAGAGTGAATCCGAATGCTACCGTCGCTCGTTGCCACCGCTTTCGAGTGATGCAGGATTTGCTCACGTGAATCATACCGGAAAATTTGCAGATACATACCTACCGTGGTGGTATGACATGGCGTAACCCCCCTCCCCTCCTCCTGACCACCAGTGGAAGAGGTTTGGATAAGATAAATTTCATGCCACAAGAAATCTTGTGGAAGTAGCAGCGAGATTGTTTGGAAAATGTGATAAATAAAAAGAAGAGGCAATATATTTTACGATGACAGGAGAAGATTTGAGTCGTTTATTTGGAGCTGAACCGTTTCATAAAACAATTGAGGATACAACAGACATACCTGAAGGATGCCTGAATCTGAATCATTTGAGAAATGATGCGATCGTCACGATGATATATGGTATACATTACGTGGATGGTAAGAGTAAAGAGTAAAGAGTAAAGAGTAAAGAGTAAAGAGTAAAGAGTAAAGAGTAAAGAGTAAAGAGTAAAGAGTAAAGAGTAAAGAGTAAAGAGTAAAGAGTAAAGAGTAAAGAGTAAAGAGTAAAGAGTAAAGAGTAAAGAGTAAAGAGTAAAGAGTAAAGAGTAAAGAGTAAAGAGTAAAGAGTAAAGAGTAAAGAGTAAAGAGTAAAGAGTAAAGAGTAAAGAGTAAAGAGTAAAGAGTAAAGAGTAAAGAGTAAAGAGTAAAGAGTAAAGAGTAAAGAGTAAAGAGTAAAGAGTAAAGAGTAAAGAGTAAAGAGTAAAGAGTAAAGAGTAAAGAGTAAAGAGTAAAGAGTAAAGAGTAAAGAGTAAAGAGTAAAGAGTAAAGAGTAAAGAGTAAAGAGTAAAGAGTAAAGAGTAAAGAGTAAAGAGTAAAGAGTAAAGAGTAAAGAGTAAAGAGTAAAGAGTAAAGAGTAAAGAGTAAAGAGTAAAGAGTAAAGAGTAAAGAGTAAAGAGTAAAGAGTAAAGAGTAAAGAGTAAAGAGTAAAGAGTAAAGAGTAAAGAGTAAAGAGTAAAGAGTAAAGAGTAAAGAGTAAAGAGTAAAGAGTAAAGAGTAAAGAGTAAAGAGTAAAGAGTAAAGAGTAAAGAGTAAAGAGTAAAGAGTAAAGAGTAAAGAGTAAAGAGTAAAGAGTAAAGAGTAAAGAGTAAAGAGTAAAGAGTAAAGAGTAAAGAGTAAAGAGTAAAGAGTAAAGAGTAAAGAGTAAAGAGTAAAGAGTAAAGAGTAAAGAGTAAAGAGTAAAGAGTAAAGAGTAAAGAGTAAAGAGTAAAGAGTAAAGAGTAAAGAGTAAAGAGTAAAGAGTAAAGAGTAAAGAGTAAAGAGTAAAGAGTAAAGAGTAAAGAGTAAAGAGTAAAGAGTAAAGAGTAAAGAGTAAAGAGTGCGTAAACGAAAATTAAAACTATAAAGCTATAAAACTATAAAACTATAAAACTATAAAACTATAAAACTATAAAACTATAAAACTATAAAACTATAAAACTATAAAACTATAAAACTATAAAACTATAAAACTATAAAACTATAAAACTATAAAACTATAAAACTATAAAACTATAAAACTATAAAACTATAAAACTATAAAACTATAAAACTATAAAACTATAAAACTATAAAACTATAAAACTATAAAACTATAAAACTATAAAACTATAAAACTATAAAACTATAAAACTATAAAACTATAAAACTATAAAACTATAAAACTATAAAACTATAAAACTATAAAACTATAAAACTATAAAACTATAAAACTATAAAACTATAAAACTATAAAACTATAAAACTATAAAACTATAAAACTATAAAACTATAAAACTATAAAACTATAAAACTATAAAACTATAAAACTATAAAACTATAAAACTATAAAACTATAAAACTATAAAACTATAAAACTATAAAACTATAAAACTATAAAACTATAAAACTATAAAACTATAAAACTATAAAACTATAAAACTATAAAACTATAAAACTATAAAACTATAAAACTATAAACTATAAAACTATAAAACTATAAAACTATAAAACTATAAAACTATAAAACTATAAAACTATAAAACTATAAAACTATAAAACTATAAAACTATAAAGCTATAAAACTATAAAACTATAAAGCTATAAAACTATAAAACTATAAAACTATAAAACTATAAAACTATAAAACTATAAAACTATAAAACTATAAAACTATAAAACTATAAAACTATAAAACTATAAAACTATAAAACTATAAAACTATAAAACTATAAAACTATAAAACTATAAAACTGTAAAACTATAAAACTATAAAACTATAAAACTATAAAACTATAAAACTATAAAACTATAAAACTATAAAACTATAAAACTATAAAACTATAAAACTATAAAACTATAAAACTATAAAACTATAAAACTATAAAACTATAAAACTATAAAACTATAAAACTATAAAACTATAAAACTATAAAACTATAAAACTATAAAACTATAAAACTATAAAACTATAAAACTATAAAACTATAAAACTATAAAACTATAAAACTATAAAACTATAAAACTATAAAACTATAAAACTATAAAACTATAAAACTATAAAACTATAAAACTATAAAACTATAAAACTATAAAACTATAAAACTATAAAACTATAAAACTATAAAACTATAAAACTATAAAACTATAAAACTATAAAACTATAAAACTATAAAACTATAAAACTATAAAACTATAAAACTATAAAACTATAAAACTATAAAACTATAAAACTATAAAACTATAAAACTATAAAACTATAAAACTATAAAACTATAAAACTATAAAACTATAAAACTATAAAACTATAAAACTATAAAACTATAAAACTATAAAACTATAAAACTATAAAACTATAAAACTATAAAACTACAAAACTATAAAACTATAAAACTATAAAACTATAAAACTATAAAACTATAAAACTATAAAACTATAAAACTATAAAACTATAAAACTATAAAACTATAAAACTATAAAACTATTAAACTATTAAACTATAAAACTATAAAACTATAAAACTATAAAACTATAAAACTATAAAACTATAAAACTATAAAACTATAAAACTATAAAACTATAAAACCATAAATAAAACGAGAAACTACGAAGCAAAGCAACGAAACACGACAAACGAGAAACGAACAACGAAAAACGAAAAACGAAAAACGAAAAACGAAAAACGAAAAATGAAAAACGAAAAACGAAAAACGAAAAACGAAAAACGAAAAACGAAAAACGAAAAACGAAAAACGAAAAACGAAAAACGAAAAACGAAAAACGAAAAACGAAAAACGAAAAACGAAAAACGAAAAACGAAAAACGAAAAACGAAAAACGAAAAACGAAAAACGAAAAACGAAAAACGAAAAACGAAAAACGAAAAACGAAAAACGAAAAACGAAAAACGAAAAACGAAAAACGAAAAACGAAAAACGAAAAACGAAAAACGAAAAACGAAAAACGAAAAACGAAAAACGAAAAACGAAAAACGATAAAACGAAAAACGAAAAACGAAAAACGAAAAACGAAAAACGAAAAACGAAAAACGAAAAACGAAAAACGAAAAACGAAAAACGAAAAACGAAAAACGAAAAACGAAAAACGAAAAACGAAAAACGAAAAACGAAAAACGAAAAACGAAAAACGAAAAACGAAAAACGAAAAACGAAAAACGAAAAACGAAAAACGAAAAACGAAAAACGAAAAACGAAAAACGAAAAACGAAAAACGAAAAACGAAAAACGAAAAACGAAAAACGAAAAACGAAAAACGAAAAACGAAAAACGAAAAACGAAAAACGAAAAACGAAAAACGAAAAACGAAAAACGAAAAACGAAAAACGAAAAACGAAAAACGAAAAACGAAAAACGAAAAACGAAAAACGAAAAACGAAAAACGAAAAACGAAAAACGAAAAACGAAAAACGAAAAACGAAAAACGAAAAACGAAAAACGAAAAACGAAAAACGAAAAACGAAAAACGAAAAACGAAAAACGAAAAACGAAAAACGAAAAACGAAAAACGAAAAACGAAAAACGAAAAACGAAAAACGAAAAACGAAAAACGAAAAACGAAAAACGAAAAACGAAAAACGAAAAACGAAAAACGAAAAACGAAAAACGAAAAACGAAAAACGAAAAACGAAAAACGAAAAACGAAAAACGAAAAACGAAAAACGAAAAACGAAAAACGAAAAACGAAAAACGAAAAACGAAAAACGAAAAACGAAAAACGAAAAACGAAAAACGAAAAACGAAAAACGAAAAACGAAAAACGAAAAACGAAAAACGAAAAACGAAAAACGAAAAACGAAAAACGAAAAACGAAAAACGAAAAACGAAAAACGAAAAACGAAAAACGAAAAACGAAAAACGAAAAACGAAAAACGAAAAACGAAAAACGAAAAACGAAAAACGAAAAACGAAAAACGAAAAACGAAAAACGAAAAACGAAAAACGAAAAACGAAAAACGAAAAACGAAAAACGAAAAACGAAAAACGAAAAACGAAAAACGAAAAACGAAAAACGAAAAACGAAAAACGAAAAACGAAAAACGAAAAACGAAAAACGAAAAACGAAAAACGAAAAACGAAAAACGAAAAACGAAAAACGAAAAACGAAAAACGAAAAACGAAAAACGAAAAACGAAAAACGAAAAACGAAAAACGAAAAACGAAAAACGAAAAACGAAAAACGAAAAACGAAAAACGAAAAACGAAAAACGAAAAACGAAAAACGAAAAACGAAAAACGAAAAACGAAAAACGAAAAACGAAAAACGAAAAACGAAAAACGAAAAACGAAAAACGAAAAACGAAAAACGAAAAACGAAAAACGAAAAACGAAAAACGAAAAACGAAAAACGAAAAACGAAAAACGAAAAACGAAAAACGAAAAACGAAAAACGAAAAACGAAAAACGAAAAACGAAAAACGAAAAACGAAAAACGAAAAACGAAAAACGAAAAACGAAAAACGAAAAACGAAAAACGAAAAACGAAAAACGAAAAACGAAAAACGAAAAACGAAAAACGAAAAACGAAAAACGAAAAACGAAAAACGAAAAACGAAAAACGAAAAACGAAAAACGAAAAACGAAAAACGAAAAACGAAAAACGAAAAACGAAAAACGAAAAACGAAAAACGAAAAACGAAAAACGAAAAACGAAAAACGAAAAACGAAAAACGAAAAACGAAAAACGAAAAACGAAAAACGAAAAACGAAAAACGAAAAACGAAAAACGAAAAACGAAAAACGAAAAACGAAAAACGAAAAACGAAAAACGAAAAACGAAAAACGAAAAACGAAAAACGAAAAACGAAAAACGAAAAACGAAAAACGAAAAACGAAAAACGAAAAACGAAAAACGAAAAACGAAAAACGAAAAACGAAAAACGAAAAACGAAAAACGAAAAACGAAAAACGAAAAACGAAAAACGAAAAACGAAAAACGAAAAACGAAAAACGAAAAACGAAAAACGAAAAACGAAAAACGAAAAACGAAAAACGAAAAACGAAAAACGAAAAACGAAAAACGAAAAACGAAAAACGAAAAACGAAAAACGAAAAACGAAAAACGAAAAACGAAAAACGAAAAACGAAAAACGAAAAACGAAAAACGAAAAACGAAAAACGAAAAACGAAAAACGAAAAACGAAAAACGAAAAACGAAAAACGAAAAACGAAAAACGAAAAACGAAAAACGAAAAACGAAAAACGAAAAACGAAAAACGAAAAACGAAAAACGAAAAACGAAAAACGAAAAACGAAAAACGAAAAACGAAAAACGAAAAACGAAAAACGAAAAACGAAAAACGAAAAACGAAAAACGAAAAACGAAAAACGAAAAACGAAAAACGAAAAACGAAAAACGAAAAACGAAAAACGAAAAACGAAAAACGAAAAACGAAAAACGAAAAACGAAAAACGAAAAACGAAAAACGAAAAACGAAAAACGAAAAACGAAAAACGAAAAACGAAAAACGAAAAACGAAAAACGAAAAACGAAAAACGAAAAACGAAAAACGAAAAACGAAAAACGAAAAACGAAAAACGAAAAACGAAAAACGAAAAACGAAAAACGAAAAACGAAAAACGAAAAACGAAAAACGAAAAACGAAAAACGAAAAACGAAAAACGAAAAACGAAAAACGAAAAACGAAAAACGAAAAACGAAAAACGAAAAACGAAAAACGAAAAACGAAAAACGAAAAACGAAAAACGAAAAACGAAAAACGAAAAACGAAAAACGAAAAACGAAAAACGAAAAACGAAAAACGAAAAACGAAAAACGAAAAACGAAAAACGAAAAACGAAAAACGAAAAACGAAAAACGAAAAACGAAAAACGAAAAACGAAAAACGAAAAACGAAAAACGAAAAACGAAAAACGAAAAACGAAAAACGAAAAACGAAAAACGAAAAACGAAAAACGAAAAACGAAAAACGAAAAACGAAAAACGAAAAACGAAAAACGAAAAACGAAAAACGAAAAACGAAAAACGAAAAACGAAAAACGAAAAACGAAAAACGAAAAACGAAAAACGAAAAACGAAAAACGAAAAACGAAAAACGAAAAACGAAAAACGAAAAACGAAAAACGAAAAACGAAAAACGAAAAACGAAAAACGAAAAACGAAAAACGAAAAACGAAAAACGAAAAACGAAAAACGAAAAACGAAAAACGAAAAACGAAAAACGAAAAACGAAAAACGAAAAACGAAAAACGAAAAACGAAAAACGAAAAACGAAAAACGAAAAACGAAAAACGAAAAACGAAAAACGAAAAACGAAAAACGAAAAACGAAAAACGAAAAACGAAAAACGAAAAACGAAAAACGAAAAACGAAAAACGAAAAACGAAAAACGAAAAACGAAAAACGAAAAACGAAAAACGAAAAACGAAAAACGAAAAACGAAAAACGAAAAACGAAAAACGAAAAACGAAAAACGAAAAACGAAAAACGAAAAACGAAAAACGAAAAACGAAAAACGAAAAACGAAAAACGAAAAACGAAAAACGAAAAACGAAAAACGAAAAACGAAAAACGAAAAACGAAAAACGAAAAACGAAAAACGAAAAACGAAAAACGAAAAACGAAAAACGAAAAACGAAAAACGAAAAACGAAAAACGAAAAACGAAAAACGAAAAACGAAAAACGAAAAACGAAAAACGAAAAACGAAAAACGAAAAACGAAAAACGAAAAACGAAAAACGAAAAACGAAAAACGAAAAACGAAAAACGAAAAACGAAAAACGAAAAACGAAAAACGAAAAACGAAAAACGAAAAACGAAAAACGAAAAACGAAAAACGAAAAACGAAAAACGAAAAACGAAAAACGAAAAACGAAAAACGAAAAACGAAAAACGAAAAACGAAAAACGAAAAACGAAAAACGAAAAACGAAAAACGAAAAACGAAAAACGAAAAACGAAAAACGAAAAACGAAAAACGAAAAACGAAAAACGAAAAACGAAAAACGAAAAACGAAAAACGAAAAACGAAAAACGAAAAACGAAAAACGAAAAACGAAAAACGAAAAACGAAAAACGAAAAACGAAAAACGAAAAACGAAAAACGAAAAACGAAAAACGAAAAACGAAAAACGAAAAACGAAAAACGAAAAACGAAAAACGAAAAACGAAAAACGAAAAACGAAAAACGAAAAACGAAAAACGAAAAACGAAAAACGAAAAACGAAAAACGAAAAACGAAAAACGAAAAACGAAAAACGAAAAACGAAAAACGAAAAACGAAAAACGAAAAACGAAAAACGAAAAACGAAAAACGAAAAACGAAAAACGAAAAACGAAAAACGAAAAACGAAAAACGAAAAACGAAAAACGAAAAACGAAAAACGAAAAACGAAAAACGAAAAACGAAAAACGAAAAACGAAAAACGAAAAACGAAAAACGAAAAACGAAAAACGAAAAACGAAAAACGAAAAACGAAAAACGAAAAACGAAAAACGAAAAACGAAAAACGAAAAACGAAAAACGAAAAACGAAAAACGAAAAACGAAAAACGAAAAACGAAAAACGAAAAACGAAAAACGAAAAACGAGAAACGAGAAACGAAAAACGAAAAACGAAAAACGAAAAACGAAAAACGAAAAACGAAAAACGAAAAACGAAAAACGAAAAACGAAAAACGAAAAACGAAAAACGAAAAACGAAAAACGAAAAACGAAAAACGAAAAACGAAAAACGAAAAACGAAAAACGAAAAACGAAAAACGAAAAACGAAAAACGAAAAACGAAAAACGAAAAACGAAAAACGAAAAACGAAAAACGAAAAACGAAAAACGAAAAACGAAAAACGAAAAACGAAAAACGAAAAACGAAAAACGAAAAACGAAAAACGAAAAACGAAAAACGAAAAACGAAAAACGAAAAACGAAAAACGAAAAACGAAAAACGAAAAACGAAAAACGAAAAACGAAAAACGAAAAACGAAAAACGAAAAACGAAAAACGAAAAACGAAAAACGAAAAACGAAAAACGAAAAACGAAAAACGAAAAACGAAAAACGAAAAACGAAAAACGAAAAACGAAAAACGAAAAACGAAAAACGAAAAACGAAAAACGAAAAACGAAAAACGAAAAACGAAAAACGAAAAACGAAAAACGAAAAACGAAAAACGAAAAACGAAAAACGAAAAACGAAAAACGAAAAACGAAAAGCGAAAAACGAAAAACGAAAAACGAAAAACGAAAAACGAAAAACGAAAAACGAAAAACGAAAAACGAAAAACGAAAAACGAAAAACGAAAAACGAAAAACGAAAAACGAAAAACGAAAAACGAAAAACGAAAAACGAAAAACGAAAAACGAAAAACGAGAAACGAAAAACGAAAAACGAAAAACGAAAAACGAAAAACGAAAAACGAAAAACGAAAAACGAAAAACGAAAAGCGAAAAACGAAAAACGAAAAACGAAAAACGAAAAACGAAAAACGAAAAACGAAAAACGAAAAACGAAAAACGAAAAACGAAAAACAAAAAACGAAAAACGAAAAACGGAAAACGAAAAACGAAAAACGAAAAACGAAATACGAAATACGAGAAACGAAAAATGAAGGCACAAAAACGGAGAGGTACAAACGAAAAACGAAAAATTCGAACCGCTTTCAACTATCATGTCAAGAATTCTATTTAACCTTCATCTACGAACGATTTTTCCTTCCACACGTTCTTGAACTGAACGCGTTCCCAATTGAACTCTCGGAGTGGCAAACGGGAGTCAAAACCGCCACAAAAACCACAACCACTTCGACGAACACTCAACTCAGCATCCTTGCTGCTAATTGGACTTGAAGGATGTAATCATCCATCAGAAATCGTCGTTTCCGCAGCATCGTGGTGTAACCATTAATGCTACTGGAGTTAATCCACATCTGCGACAGGGGAAGGAGCTACGGAACTGACTGAGCTATGGAACTGACGGAGGATGAAAAAGGCAGAGCGAACGTCCATCCATTCGTCGATGGGTGGCTGCTTTGGCACTTTTAGCACCGGCTAGGATTTTGAACGAATGTGTGAAAGTAATAACCTTTGGAATCTGCTGGCACCGCGTTCCAGGGTTCAGAGACGGAGTGTTTTTTTTCTCTAAATGGTCGAACACTTGGAGTGGAGCTCAGTTAGAAATCTAATTAAGGG
Organism: Topomyia yanbarensis; assembly: GCF_030247195.1. Lineage (NCBI taxonomy): Eukaryota > Metazoa > Arthropoda > Insecta > Diptera > Culicidae > Topomyia > Topomyia yanbarensis. The sequence continues at coordinate 389,206,169 of NC_080672.1, forward strand.
TCGGAGGTGAGTGAACAACCAACAGATGTTTGAATTAGTGGTTCGTGGAGTTCATGAGAGATTGACCGCTGCTATAGGTGAAAGGGATCACAGATTCTTGGTAATTTCAAGGTTGAATGAAATTTCGTGCACTCAAACGTGGAATTGTGATTTTTACTAAGATGGGCAAATTTCATAATAAAAATATTCCATCACTCATATAAAAATCTTCAAGATTTTTTTTAAACTAATTTGATTGTTACGAAAAGATAAAAAAATCTCGTCATAGATTAAATAAATGTCCTACAGCATAAGCACAAAAACGGTAGCCACATACTAGCTAATCTTCATCAGTTCTAATACAACCATCGACAAACAGCTGACGCTCGTAAAGCCCAAGAGTTATAGCACCATAAAGGATCTGATTTCATCCCGTACCGTACCATGAAAAAGATGGCCAAATTTTCAATTCCCGCCCCAATGCTAATTATATATTCATAGACACAAATTTTCCTCATCCTTCGGCGCAATTTCGAAGATACCAATTACGGTTTGGAGTACAAAAAAGCCAATCTATCCCCCAAAGAAAGCGAGGATGGAGCTCGAACAGAAACAAGAATAGGCAGCACAATGCTATAAGGGACACAGGTTTTTTAGTAAAATAGGGGCTATTTCGACTGACAAAACCAAATATTATAAAACCAATCCCGAAAAGACGAGCAGCTTGTCCGGCTAACGGCTGCCTGAGGAATGTTCAGTTTTTATTTGAAAGAACCGCATGTGGTTAATGTTCTAAGAAATTGCATCCAGACATCTGGTTCAGTACACTTTTTTCCTAAACGAGATACGTGCACATCCCTAGACACTCTCAACATATCGATGCCAAGCGGAACTCGCCTCTTTGCAGGTGATTAAATGGACGTTCAATGGATTCGTGCAAACTATACGGCAAAAAACGATAAAAACTAGAACGCTCAGTTGAAAACTGTCATTTCCGACAACGAAAAGCATGATTCGCCTTAATGTTTTATTGCTCATTATTAGCACCTTTTACCGGAACTTTTGTTCCAGGCAAAAGTGGTAATCCCTGGAATCATCACCATCATCATCATCATCACCATCTCCATCATCCAATAAAGGAAATGAATTCTGTTCTGTTGAATGTTGGCACTGAAACATCGCGAGAAAAAAAACCTCCCAAGCATAATGGGTGAAACCTTAACAATCGATCCCTCCCGCTGCTGTACTAGTGCGAATAGAGAGCTAAGGCCGGAAGCAGCACAGCGAACCAATATCTCTATCGAATCGAGTCATGCTTTCAGCGCTTCCTCTATATAGGTATGTATATGTTGAACTGGAAATGATTGCCTGGGAAATAGTTTCGAAACGTTTTCCGGCTGGAAGCGAAGATTTTTTGCTGACGCTGCTGACTTGAGCGGGATATACATTGAATTTTAATTAACTTTAGCGAGTGGATCGCGGACTGACAATTTCGGGCTTGGGACAGGTTCTTTCTCGGCTGAGCAGGATATTGACTCAGACGTTGGAGCTGTTGCAGGAGGCTTTGTTTAATTTTCGTCTCGTTCGTTTGCTGGTTAAGGGCGGTACGAAGGAAAAGGAGTGTACTGTTCAAATGTTTGGGCTAATGAAGTTGCATTGAAAAAAAAAACCTTTTTGTATTATTACTATCCAAGCCGCATTTCGATGATCACATTTTCTGTAACAATTAAAAAAGAATTTAACTCTAATGACAATGACCGACCGTCAAAAAAACCTAAATCGCTTCATGCAATCTGACGTCCTATTCGAGAAAGAATTATAAATTCTCGTTCAAAGGAACAAAAAAAACAAATAAAAAAAAAATACCTACTTCTATCTGACTTTAGGTACACTTCAAGAAAAAAAAAATCCGCTTGATAATAGAATTTCAACTTCTCTACCTATTCAAAGATCTTCTATCTCCGTCACACCAGCGTCTTATACTTCAGTGGCAGGTAACACGCCTAAAAGAAAAATGACTACCACGCCTCCAATGTCGTTCTCGCATAATGCTTCCTTTGATCCAACTGATCTAGGTAGCATTACGGAAGAAAAATTGGATGTTTTTGCAACAATCATTGTTTCAATTGATGACTGCAATGCTAAATTCTACCTCCACATTTGAAGCTTATCAATCTGGGTGGAAATTTGCCAACAAAATTGTAATATATTTGAAGTTTAATAATGACAATAAATAATCATTTAAATTTATTAAATTGGAATGCTCGTTCATCAAAAACGCGCGAAGGTGAAACTTTTAACTTCCTGAGGGTACATAATGTACACATAGTCGTTGTGACCGAAACTTTTTAAAAACCGAATATTAAATTGAAAACCAACTCTTATTTTGTTATTCATCGATTAGATCGAAGTTTTTGATTCGGCGGAGGAATCGCAATATTGGTTAATCGAAGAATCAATCATTGCGTCTTACCCTCTTTTAACACCAAGGTGATCGAGAGTTTAGGCATTGAAGTTGAAGTCGATCTTGGTATCATTTTGGTTACTGCAGCGTATTTGCCTTTTTAATGCACTGACGAGCAAATTGGATTCTTGAAAGGAGACTTACAATAACTTGCAGGAAATCGGTCTGAATTCTTTATAAACGATGATTTAAACGTTAAAAACCGATCCTAAAATAGTGCTTAAAGCAATTCCAACGGAAATTTGCATTTTAATGATTGCTCTGCGAGCCTAGAGCTTCTTCTCTTAAACCAATCAGATCAGATCTGCCAGAAAACCGTTTACTTAGACCCAATTGCCGAGGCGGATTTTCTCGAACAACTTCCGAATACAGCACAGCATTGCGATCGGTCGATATGAGTTGTGGTCGGAGGCTGGTTTTCCTGGTTTGTGGATAGCGATGACCTTCACTTACCCATTCTACGCTCTCGTTAGTACTGTTTCGGTTTCGCATAGTTCGTGCTGTACCCCAAAAAGTGCTCATCGATGTTCCTCTCGTTAATCCGTCAACGAACCGGCGCCAGTAGCTACGTTTCTTGGCTTTCATCAAACTCATCATCGGCGTTTCCACCGTCCCGCATTATCGATAGCTAGCGGGTAACCCGTCGTTCCGGTAGATTTTGTACGCGGCGGCCTTCTCCGCGTACACATCCGAGAACTCACTGTCCCACCATGGGTTGGGAGGATGCCCGCGGAAGTTCGCATCTGGTACGCGTTTAGTCTGAGCTTGAATCGCGGTATAGAGAATCAAGCCAGCCAGGAACCTGTACTCTTCCTCCGGAGGAAGCTCTTGAGTTGACTCGATTTTGTCGAATATTGCGGGCGCGTAGCTCTTCCAATCAATATTTCGTGTGAGATCAGACGAAACATTGATTGTATTCGGTGGCCCTAAACCGTTATCAATAGTAATTACGATTGGCAGATGGTCGCTGCCGTGGGGATCAGAGACTACCTTCCACATGCAATTTAACCGCAGCCATGTCAAGCAGAGAAACAGGTCTAGGGCGCTCGGACGCGCTGGAGGGGCAAGAACCAATGTCATTGCACTCGTGTTCAAAATGATCATATTGAACCCATGCCCCATGCCCCATGCCGTACCGTGGAAGTTGAAATCACCTAAAATTAACTTCCGCGCAGGAAGAAGTTCCGCAATATCGCAAAGCCGTCGGTGGCTAGCTGAGGCTCTAGGGGGAATGTAGGTGGAAGCAATGCAAAATTCTTTGCCTTTAATTCTGGTTTGACAAGCGACAAATTCAAAGAATAGCAATTTTTGATCCCCAAAAATAGTCCTCCGTAAGAGGCTTCTCGATCCAAGCTAATCATATTAAAATCGTGAAAGTGTAGGTCTATTTCTGATGTTAGCCATGTCTCGCATAGGGGTATTTCAAATTATTTAGTAAGTTTTTAAAGGAATCGATTGAACTGTAGATGAAATCCGTGACCTCGTTCGATGAATTAGCCATCAAAGGATACAATCGCTGAAAGGAGGGTCCATTTCGCAGTGAACTGCATCAAGCATGTTTTTACGGCGGGGAGAAAGCTTACACCTTTAAATATTTCTGACCCCCTTATGCTTTTAAGGGGGTCAGAAAAATTTAAAGCTGTAAAAATACGGTCCACAATGTCAGAGATATTTATTAAGCCAGCGCTAGTTTCTTTCTCTGGCTGAGATATGGGAACACGTGGGCTTTTGATGTTCCTGGAAGTGCTGGGAACTCCTTTCCTGAGCTCAAGTTTCTGAGACCGGAATCGACTTGCTTCGGTTTTTCACCAGTACTTCCTTGAGTAGTTATTTTAGGGGGGGGGGCATGAAGAGACACCTTCTGAGCTGTACGAAGCTTAGGAAAGGAAATGTTCCTCCTTTTTACATTGCTTCTAGCCACAACAGAAGATGTTCCCTCTTGGGGTTCATCAGGGTCGCCTTCCTCAGTAGACGAGTTAGTATAAATATTCGTAGAGACCGGTGGCGTAGCTATCTTTAGCATTTCTGCGAAGAATCACTTAAAGCGTCCCTGAAGGGAAAGCTTTACTTTCTCCTCGCGCTGTTAGTACACAAGACATGCCGGGAGATCCTGTGGGTTTCCCTAATAGTAGAGAAACTTTTCGAAATTCCTTCTACAGGAGTCGTCCACATAAGTTCCACCGCATTTTCCAGCTCATTTCAATGGGTGGCTGTATGTTCCAGTTATTTACAATTTGTATAGTTCATAACTCGCGCCACAAAGAGGCGAACAGGTAAACGAACCTTGTCAAAGAGCAGGTAGTTAGGTAGGGCAAACCTGGCGAAGGTCACCCGATAGGAATCTGAGTTAAAATATGACCTGTGTTAATCCAAACCGAACTGAGCGCCATAATTTATTGGCAGTATATTTCATGTTAAAATGCTTTTTCAGATAACCTACTATTAACATAGCGTTTTAAGAAACATTTATTTGCTTTCGTTTACCATTTGTGTTCCCAAAAATTAATAGATTTGAGTGTTTCTAGTGCTATGTTGAATGCAATAGCGTTTTAGAGCATGTATCTCAAAATGGCACTTGGTCCTCTTTGGCTCAACGCAGACCATATACCCTCTGTCCGTCAGTTGCGACTGATGCTGAATGCAAAACGTGTGCAGTCCAGTATCTTCACTGGCAGAAGCATAGAGTCTTTAAAACAGCCAACCCCATATGTCAGCAGATTCGCGCAATTCGAATCTTTAACGACCCCGTCACATTCAACCCGATTAGATGGTACATATACTCTATACTTCTTCGTAAAAGACCCGTTACTATCAATATCATTTGCCTGCTTCAAGCAATTTACCACCACTCGAAGCTTATCAGGGCGAATTTTCGATATTTATGTCACAGCCGAATATCGCATCGTCAAAAGTCGAGGAATCTGCAACAGATTTTAAAATTCTTTGTCTTCGGTCCGAAAAAAGATTACAAGTGACCCGGTTTTGGCGGGTAGGTACAATTTCAGCCGAGCAGGCGATTTTAGTCACACCTTTTTTCGTTGTTATTTCGGCTATGTTACTCACATTTTCTTTTTTTACATGTTAATGACATTCAATTAGCTAGAGATTACTAGGTAGGGAAAGTTATGAAAATTAGAGCCATAGAACTCAAGAGAGAGCAAAGATGTGAAGTATACAGATCGGAAAACTAGAAGTAGTAGGGTCATTAGAACACGCTTAATATCTTACGGGCTTAACTTTTGTCTTCTGCTGATGAAGGTCGAGCTTAGGCAGCATAACTACGAATCACTCGAGTTCACCAGCATGTCTCTTGGCAAAGACAGACTTGTCCCTCTTTACCGTGAAAACCGACACGGTTCTACCTCTATCCCGACTTGAGGCAAATTATTTTCAGGGGTAGTCATTTCTGCACAGACATATTGGCCAGTGCAGGCTGGTATTACAGAGAAAAATGGGTAATGTAATGCTCTAGCGGTGCTTAACTCTTTTCTATAAAGGAATCCAGGCGGCTCACTAGAAAAGAAACACTCACTGCTCTGTTGCCCGAATAACGGTAAACGCGCATAAAAAGAAGGGGAACCTTGACGAGGCGGAGAATGCGCAAAACAACCTTAACAGCGGATTAGTACCATTACACTGCACGATTTGGAAAGACCGTCTATCGGTCCAAGAGTCACCGGACGAATGAATGGAGACATCTACTAGAATTAAATGTCTACAAAACGAATTTCGTCATTCTTCAAGTCACATCGTGCTTCTGCTAGGTTTTGACTGGATATGGCGAATTGCCAATAAAGTAAGAAGGGGCTACAGTGTACCGTGATAATTGATTAGAGTTCAAATAGAAAAGCGTGAAAACTCCCATCTGCAAGCATGTTTGGTCGTCTCACGCTTTCTTTATGCTTTGGAACTGACTTGAGTAATTGTACAGAGATTCAAGTATACTTTGCAAATAATTCAATGTAGGTACTCTAATAATTCACTAAAGTGATTTGTAAAATTGAATTTCGAACTTCAAACATTCGTATGTCTTGGTACGATTTTGGAAAAGTGTATAGGGGAGCCTGGGGCTATTACGACCGAGGCACAGTGGGACGAGCCCGGACTTAAGTCCATATATGAAGGTTATGCGATATTCTCACTAGTATTTTTCTCGTATCAGCTTAGCCATCAGAGACATTTTCACGTGATTTTAGGTAATTTGAATGCAAAATGAATTTTTGACAGCTTTTTGAAGGGCATAACTCAAGTGTTTTTTACATTATTTGACCATAGGAACTACATACGGTTATTCTCGTTTTTCAAAGAAACGGTTGATTTTATGAATTGCATTACTTCACCAAAATTATCCATGTGATAAAATTACATCGTAAAATCGCCAGAAATAAATCACTAGTTGGTTTAGTTAGTGTTTAGATAACTGTTTGTCATGAATTTTTATTGAATTCGAACTTCTAAAGCGATAACAACAACGAAGCCCGTAAATGCCCGCGATCACACTATGCTCATTCGAAAGCTTTTCATTTTCTCTTTAAAATGAGCCTATACTAGTTTTGCGAAAACTTGCGATAAGTAGTCAAAATTTGAAAAAACTGTGAATGGAGACGCATGGTTATTACTGATATTTAATTTGAATATTCACTTGATAACTAGAATAATGACACTAATTTATGCACAACTTCCAAATAGCATTTAGAGCATGATCTGCAAGGGTTTTACTAGTGATCAAGAGTAAGAAGCCGAGTGAGAAGTATGGTTTTTAAGTGGTAAAGGAATTAAGAATGTTTAAAATTCAGTAAATATTTTCAACTATCTGAAATTTGTCATAAAATGTTTCATGAATTATTTTTGCTAACTTACGCAATAATTGTCAAATTGAGTGAACACAGTTGAGTTCTAATCATTTGGTGAGACTATTTTATCCGAGTTTTCATATCACTGATATAGCTTAAGGGTATACGATGTTATCCAAATAAAATAAGACCATTTTTAAATGAACCATATACGCGAAAAAAGGATTTTGGATTTATTTTTATTTAAGGTATGGAATAAGCAATCTAAGTAACTTAAAACACACCTGCGAAAACAAAATCGTTAACCATCTTGTTGATTAGTGAATGTAAATCAATATTCCACTAAGACACTCAAAATGTTTGTTTTGAAAATGAAAGAAAATGTAGTTTTCATACCAAGTAACCCACTAATGCATTGAGCGTTCCAAAATTAGTCGATCACATCTTATTTGATCCTTAAAAATAATATAGTCATTTCTGAAACCCCATACTGAGATGTCAATCAATTTGTTTCAATACGGAAAATAAATTTCAAAATTACAATTGAAAGAAATCATTATAAAAGACAAAATATTTACTTTTGAGTCACTCTAATAAGTAGTAAAGTTAATTTCTATTTTTAAAACCAACATAGGAATTCAGTGCACAAAAATGTCTTTAAAAAAAATTTGAACCTTCACAACAAAATAATTATTTTTGAGCCACCCTAATGCACATTGAATTTTTTTTACAAATGTTAATATCAAAAACGATTTAGCACACGAAAATTAATAAACACAAATTTTAAGAACGATTTAGAAAAAAAATATTTTTAAAACACCCTAATGAATAGTAAATGTTCATTTTTAAAATGTTCTAATATCGAAAACGAATTCAGCGTACCAAAATTACATAAAAACGTCCTATATGAACCGATACGGAAAAGTTTGGACTTTAGTCCACCTTTTGTTCTAAGTCGTGCCACTGTGCGAGGGGGTAATTCAGACCCCTCGATTTCTCAAAAAATCGCAAGACTTTCTAACTGTCGTACATATTCGCAGAAGCGCCATTCTGAAACATTAATTTTGACAGATAAATCCCATTCTGCAGTTTTTTTTAAAGGATATGCAATGTGTTTCATGTTTTCGCCATCCTGAAAACAAAAATCATTAGAATTGTAAAACCATGATTAAAGCAACAAATAAAAGTGAAAAAACATCAGGCAAGCGTTTTGGAAAGCTTGAGGCTCCTATTTTATGGTATGATTTTTGTTTGGGTGAAAACACAGATATTTTCAAGACGCTCACCACTTTTGTGCGAAATAAGCTTACGGGGCTATTCGGACCCCTCATTCCATCAACCACCGTTAAGCGGTTTGCGGCTGCACACACGGTTGCACACACCACAGCAAATAAAATATATGATTCGCTAATCGACAGATTGGATTATTTTTTTAACGCAATTTATTCATTTTTTGCTTCTTAAGATGTTTCTCCAATAAAGATTTCATACGCAAACCTAATTCTAAAAAAATTGGTGGCCTGAATTACCCTGTAGGGAGGTCCGAATTTTAAAAGGGTGAAAAAACATAGAGTTTTGCAAATCGTCGCCTAACACTGCCATGGAGTGTTACAAATGAATTTGCATGGCTCGTAGCTGAGGTTTCAAACTAACAATTAGAAACCTTGACCGATATATACTTTCGCATCTATGTACTTAAAAAGGCGATTCGCTTAGGTAGGTCCGTATAGCCCCGGGTTCCCCTATATTTTACCTCAGATAACTGTTTGATCATACATCCAAACCACGCACTTGGTTAATTTTATTCATCAACTTTATCATAATACAGATCAATCGGCCGTTTACATTTATAGTCATATCCATTCATTCGTTTTTATGTCACTCTTTTTTATTTAAAATGATCCTAAAGTTTGCAGCATTTCTTATTTCATTCCATCTTCTAAATTTCTCAATAAGCTGCTAGAATGTACTAGACAAACATTTATATAAATTTAAAATAGACAAAGTTCGGGAACTGCAAATACTTTTCCCCGATGCTCACAGGAAGCACGCTGTATTTCTATAAATTCAATTTGAGCTCAAAAAGGTCCAGTTTGCTTCCGCCCCGCCCGTGAGCAAAGCAAAGAAAGGTCGAGATTTTGTTAGCGAGCGATTCAATTATTCAAATTGAATTAAAATCCGGCGCAAAAGTGTTTCCTTCAGTTGTACTGCGGGCGAGTGTCGGTGCCTCATGCCCCCCCCCCCCCCTCCATGATCCAAATCATTCCTAGCGGTAGTTGGTCAGTTTATAAGAATTTAATCCCCGCGCAATCTACGGAAAAGTTTAGTTCTCCGGAAAGGATTTGACGATAAGATTATAGGAGAGTAGGCGCTACAACTTTACAACTTTGAAAAAATATTCCGTTATAATGCTACTATTTTTTGTCAAACAGTAGAATTAAAGTGGAAGCCATTTTGAAAAATTAGTAAATATACTGTCCTTTAAAGCGCTCGGAAACAGAAATGAGCTACGGCGTTGGCTGCATTGAATTTAACTAAAATGAAGAAAAAAGACCGACAAAAATATTTAAGATGAAACATTGGTAATAATTTTATCAGGAAACGCCAACTCGGTATGTACTATAGCTCCAAAGATTTAAATAGCTTAGCACCCACGTTTGCAGAGATTGTTGACCCACCACGTAGCATTCTCGCGTACAAAGCCAAGAGCCTCAAGAAGATAGGCCGTAATTGAACAACAAATCACCCCACAGCAAAACCGATTAGCATCTTTTTTTACAATTCCACCCCTGAAACACCTTGGGCTAAAGTCAAGCACATGAAAGAGATTGAAAACGACAAGCCACAAAAATGCCAGCACTCAGTCTCTAAGCCCCGAGCACCAGTAACGATCCTTCGAAAATAAAATTTCAATTTAGCAGCTGTGCAAAATTATCTCCCTTTTCATCGCATTTTCACCTCCTTCCTCCTGTCGGCTGACACCCACACGAAATATAAAATCATTGAGATTCGACTCATAAAACTTGAATAGTAGAGAACACAACTTTTGGCTTTTGGCTAGTCCAGTTCAGCTCTAGTTGGCTCTAGCATTTTCATTTTTTTTTCTAGTATGAATCTTTTTGCGTTGCGGTTTCGGACGGTTCCAGTTGTTCGACATTTCCCCCGGTCCCTGTGTCTGTGGTTTTGTCTGCTTCTGCTGATTTTGCCTCAACTAGCGAACCGAAAGATTTCATCAATATTTATTAGTCCACACGTTTTTCGCTCGGGACACGCATCAGTGCCGGTGCAAGTGGGCACGAGGCTCGGCGAATGACCCCCGTAGACACCCCTGAAATATGTAGTGGTCGATTGAAACTTTGACAAAGTGGTAAAGTTGATGGTATCTGACCTCCGTTGGTCTACTGATAAGTAGTGAGTAATTGGATTAAAGGAAGGTACCAACTTGAATACGGATACTTGATGTGATGTGATAAGAATAATATATGCAGGCCTTTGACCTATTTTAGGTTGTAGCATGAAAACTTGGTACGACTGAACGAGAGCGGAAATGATGGCTATTGAACAAAAAATCGAACAAGATGATACTTCAGCTCATGTCCGAGAATTGATATTCTCTACAGAATATAACTTTACCTGCTTTTAATTTGGACATTCACGCTACATGTCGAGACCACTGCATATTTGCCTCATAATGAATTTCAAGATTTTTATCAGATTACTGCTGAATTAATATTTAGGATTTTTCTAAAATGTTAAAATTCTATGTAAGTTTGATAAGTTATTGAAAGTTCAATAATAAGTAGTCTAACAGATGCCATTGCAGACTACAAACAAGAACAATCAATATGGAACAGCTTTCCAACTTTCATATATCATTTTCTTGTGTAACATGTCAATCAAGTAAAAAAATGTGCACTTTTTTGAATCAACTAGAAACGGAAATGCAAACCATCAACATGGAAGGTATAACAACTTCGAAGAAATTTTCCAACATAAGAAAGCGCATCTTCTAATATAATAACTTTATTGATTAATTCTTTTATTAAAAATGCCATTTTAGACAACTTCGTTGAAAAAATAAAGGCTACTTGAATGCAGCATATTTAGAAAATTTCCTTTAATCCAGTTCTCTTCAATTTATTTTTGACGTAGGACTACGTCTTTGTTTTCGATATGGGGGTACACTCTGCAAATTCTACAAAAATGGTATGTAACGAAAAGTGGTCCAATTTTAAACGCATATAATTCAGGCATCTCACGATAAATTTTCAAATTTTTTGCACAAAACGCCCCGAAATACTTCTAAGAATAGATTTCAACAGATAAACCCAAAGATTTTTGATATCATAGCATTAAAAAATTAAATAATATACAACCTTGTCAAAATATCGCGCATTAACACACAGAAGATAGCGCTTCCCAAGCCCTGTACGACAGATTGGTGTACCTAGCGCGCTACGCTTCTATGAATGACGTCATCATCGACTATTTAAAGAACGGACTTGGCCAAACACGCTCAGTTCCCTGTTGAACGGCTGGGGAAGCAGATCACTGCGCTGTGTTTTTTACAGCCAGTGTAGCTGAGTTAGAAGTCCGTTACACTGGCTGTGGAGGGACGCTACACTGTGTCGTCCAACAGGCGACCACTTCAACTGCTTCCTAAATGCCGCTGTAATGTTGCCAGTAAATTTTTGGTTTAACTAGCACATGTATTTGCTATTTGCGCTTGAAATTAAGTAATGTAGTGGTAGTAATAAGCTTCCCATTTTGGTTTAAACGCAAGGACTGTTTTTAAAACAGGATTTGATTAATTAGTTTAGCTCATCCCAGCAATTCTGTAATTTAGGAATTTTACGGAACTTGGTGAATTTGGCCCCACTTGCAACTGGTATAATCAACCTGCACAAAGTGTTGCATAACGCAGGGCTTTTTTGGAACAAAATGTGTTATCATTCAGCCCTTCGCTATGCAAAATCACGATATTATGACAGATGGGCTAAGCGCGGCCGTTCCTTTCAATCGGGAATGTCCGCGTTGAATTTTGGTGAAATGCGCTAATAGTGTCGTGGTGGTACTAGTTGTCTCTTTCGCGATACCCATCATCATCAGCGTTGACTCATTTTGCATTGTGCGCTTGGTTTCAATGTTTGGGGCGAATGTGTTGGTAGGTAGGGGAATTGGCGGTAAAATGAACACGTTAAGCAAAGTCATTATTTTCTAACTAATAAGTGAATGAGATATTACAATCACCTTATATGTTTCTTGTTAGAAATGTTTTGTACATATCTGGTAAAAATACTTCGTCATAAACATATTTTTTCAAACATGATTCTTGATTTCTAACCTTGTCCAAAAATGAGACATGTTTATAGTGAGTGGGTAAATTGAACATGTGGCGGTGGTAAAATGAACAGCTTCTGGTGACTTTCAAAATGTCCTTATGTATGCAATGCGCAGCGTTAGAAAGCATTTTTCCGATCAATGCTAATATCCCAACAAATCATGAGCTTTGCATACACATAGGGCATTTTGCAGGAAAAAAATGTCACGGAAGAATTTAATTTTCATGACGTAATATTAACCATTTTACAATCCTGTGGTATCGAAACACATCTACAAACTTAGGGTTATCCAAGGGTGTTTGAACTTTTAGGATCTGTTTGAGAGCAACTAGAAAGCTTGTCTAAAATTTGATTTTTCTTCACCGGTCCGGGTGTTTTTCCCACACACTAAGTACTAAGAAAATAACTATTTTACATTAAGTAGTATAGTCCTACGTCTACAGTTCGTGCAACCCCATAGGGCTGCCCCTTGTAGTTTTTTATTGTAAGTTTTAGAAAGTCATTCTTCGATTAAAAAATTACTTTCGTGGTTTATAAACTGCTGAAAAGATTTATCATACAGGTATACCTCGATAGTACGTACCCTCGTTAGTACGCACCCTCGGTAGTATGTAAACCTACCATCAATTTTTTTTCCTTTGATTTTGTAAACTTCAACGATGTAGAATTTTTTTTATGGAAATTCTATGGGTTTCTGCATATTTTAGAGAAATTGTGTACTACTCACAGTAATGCTGTAAGGTCCAATAAAGTATTTCAAATTTTAAGTAAGTCATAAATTCATTGTGGAAATCCAACAAGTATAAAAAAATCTGTAAGCTTTAGAGACGGCCCACAAGTTCGTGGAAAGTCTTTTATATTTTGGAAGATTGCTGACTTACAAGGAGATCTTTAATACTTCAGATAATTTGTACAACACTCATTAGTTATAGTTTGGTTTTGTCAAACTTCAGAGTACCTCAATGAACTTAAAAGATGATCCTGATCTATAGAAAACAGAGTGTTCACGATTTTTCCAACCTCGGGAAATTCTGCGAACTGAGCATTTAGAAATAGTACAGTTTCAGTAGATTTTGTTAACGGCTATCGGTGATTCAGTCAAGCTGCTTCAAGAAAATCCTACGACATTAAGTAAAAACTTAAGAAGCACTGGAAAGTTTGGGAAGTTTCAAGAATATTCTAAGGATTTATGAAAAATCTTTTAAACTGCAAATTTTACAAAATTCTATCAAACTTAAAAAATGAAATGGATTTCATGAAAATAACAATTAATTTCAACGAAGTATTTCGAAAAAAAACTTATAAAATTAGAAAAGTGCCGAATATCAAAAGGCCTCTTCAATCTTTAGGTACGGCATATCCCAAGTCTTACTAACTTTAAGGAAAATTGCAGAAACTCGAAACATTTTACGAACATGAAAGAAGATTTAAGGCAATTTTGAAGGTTAATATCTAGAGCGGGAGGGAGTGGGCGTAGCGTAGTTGGTAAATCGATTGCCTTGTACGCAGCGCACCTGGATCGAGTCCCGACCCCGCACATAGGGTTAGAACTTTTTCATAAGAGGCGAATGACCTTAAGGTTAAAACCTCTATAAACGAAATTAAAAAATATAATGATAAAACGAATTTTGATGAACGATCTTCAAACATTATGTACATAAAATTTGAGTGTTGAGTCCCATACATTCTAGGAGATACTATGCTTCGAATGGAATGGGCGAGATTCGCAAGACTAGCGAATTCGTTGGAGGCTGCTGGTAGTACTTATAGAGCTGAAAAAACTCACCTAAATGAGTATTTTCTCATACCATGTAGTTAAAAACTGTGGTTATTGCACCATTTAGCTTATATGACGAGATTATTTTATTTTAAAATCATATCACCTTTACAAATATATTTAAAATCCGTTTTCAGGGTTTTTGAAGTTCGTTCACGACCAAAAACTGAAAGGAATAAAAACCAATCTGAAATCCTGCATGTATCTGTGAAGAATTGTTATCGCACCCACAAAACGGGAGCTTCTGCTATTTTAACCCACCAAATTTCGGTTCGTCCCCACCGTTTGATAAATTGTACTGTTATTTTTACACGAATAAAATATACAAAAAACAATTCCTTTTGCTTCAGGCAAATCAAAAATTTAAGAAAATCTTCAGGGAATTTCTATGAATTTCAAGCAAATCTTACGAATTTCAGAGATTCAGGGTAGTTCCAGAACTTTAAAGAAATCCTACGAACATCAATAAAATTCTACAAAATTTTTAATAAATTTGGCGAAATGCTCAATACAATGCTACCAATTTCAAAGGAGCTTTCGAGACCAAGGAAATGTTTTTACACACCATTTTTAACCAGCCTGGTTGATGGCAACCATAGCATTAAAGATTAAGTACTTGGTGATAGGACAGTTCAACACTAATGGGGTGATGAATTTTGTGATTAATAACTAAAAAAACTAATTTTTAACCATTAAGAAGAAAATTGTTTAAAACCACAGTTGTGCGTGTGGGTCACAAATCCAATAATTGAATTAGTTCTGGAATTTGCGTTTCGAGTTTGTCTCATCAGAATCAGAATTCAGGATCAGGATTGACGCTAGCTGAAATGTGGAGAAAATGAGTTTTTACCCTATTTTTTCCACTAAGGAGGAACGTAGTGAAGTGCATATTGCATTGGCTGGCTAGATCAAACTAATTGTTCCGATTTCACTTTTTGTAATCCAAGATAGCGACTTCCGGTTGAGCAATGTTCACGATAACCCTAACAATATGGGTGTTTATGGGATGGGTTTGACAAGTAGATGATGAAAATGGACAGTTGAAACTATCTTGAAATCCAAGATGGCGACTTCCGGTTGAGCAGTTTTCTCGATAACGCCAACAACATCGATATTTTTGAAACGGGCTTGACAAGCAGATGATTTTAAATCCAAGATAGCGACTTCTGGTTCAGCAATATTTACGATAACCCCATCAACATTGTTATTTTTGGGATGGGCTTGACAAGTAGGTGAAGAAAATAGACAATTGGAAACTCTTCGAAATCCAATATGGCACTTCCGGTTGAGCAATATTTACGATAACAACAATATTGAAATTTAAACCGGAAATTGGCATCTTTGGTTTCAAAATAGCTTCAGATATCGATTTTCGTCATGTACTCGTCAACTCCGTGCCGAAAATAAAGATATTGTTGAGGTTTTAGAAAATTTATCGAAACCGGAAGTCGCCATCTTAGATTAAAAAATGATTCAAGACTAGCGGTGTGCGCCGACGCACAGTGGCACGACGAGTGACAAAACCCCAAAAATCAATGTCTTGTAATTCTTTTGTAAATATTTATTTTATTTTTCTCTCAGTTTGAATAAAGGTATCTCAAAATTTTACTATATTCGGATGAAAAATGAATTTTTAACATGTCGTTGAAGCAAGTGATGTCGAGGATTTCTGTTCAATTCAATTCATTAGAATTGTTAGTACCTTAGAATTTCAAATGGCGATATCTCAAGAACTTCACAGCCGATTCGAGCAATTTTAAATTCATTGGAAAGAAGAATGAATATGCCAAACTATAGATGTGAGATTTTTGTGCAAAACTGATTTACGTTTGTTCTGCACCAAAAAAAACCCAATTGAAAAATTTCATATCATATCAGTAATTTATCTTTATATGTCCTCCAATTTTTGAGATGGTCTCCCATGGGTCACTTATCATGAATCTGACTCAAAATTTAGTGTAGTTTCAAGATATACAGGGCTCATCTTGCGCATTTTTGCGCCAAAGTTGGTATATCTATGTTTTTGAAAATACCCATGTGGAGACGCCCTGTAGCTCATAAATCTCCTTACAAATTGGTTGCCCAAACAACATCATATTACTGAAAAATTAGTGATTTTTACTAGTTTTGTCAACCATTTCTGCTATCCGATGTGATTGGCTACTATGATTTATGTTCATATTAACCCTTTAACGACCAACGCATTCAAATGGGTTTACATAAAAGTAGTCGAAAAAATGAAATATGGAATCTCAAAACTGATAGCAGAAATGGATTCAGCGACCCAAAATTACCAGTTTTAGCCACAAAGACCAATTTTTATAATTTTGTCACAACTTTGTATGAACAGGTGCCACTGTGCGTCGTGCGGGGCCTTTTTTGCGCACTTTTTTATCAATTTTTCAATTTTGACGAATCATAACTCCTTTAATAATCGATGGATTTGTATCATATCAGCACAGATTTATCGCCATCGTGTATGTATTATTTATGCCAAATATGAGCAGAATTTGTTCACACATAAAAAAGTTGTTCATATAGCGTTCGAAATTTATATTTTTTGTGGACTATCTGGGGGCTGCTTTGCACACTTCTTGAATTCGATATAAAATAAAAATTAACCAGTTTTATTTACTTTCATTGAAATACCATTAATTTATACTGATATGAAAGGCTTTTTCAACAATAAAGCATCACGCATTTATCGCATTTTCCAAAATATGGGATTCATTTTAAATTAACATTTACAACGTTACTTGTCAGAAAAACTTGAGACTGCATATTGTTTTTCGTATAGAAAAAAGGAAAATGATGAAAAATGACAATATCAGTTTATTTCTAGTATTTCAGAATAGGTTTTTAAGAGCATTTAAAGTTTTTTTGAATTATCAATTATAAAAATAGCCAGGTGGAATTGAAAATCGTGAAAAATAAAAAAATGAAATAAGGGGCTATTTGTATATTTGAGTGCTAAATTGATGGCGTACACAAGGCCACATTCTCAAGTTATGCACTTTTTATGTCGAGAATTCTGAAATAAAGGCTCGAAACCAGTTTTTTCACGGCCAAGATCACATTATTTCGCAACCACCAACTTTGGAGGTTCAATGTCTTCAAAGAAATTATACAACATAATACAGAGCATCTTTTGAAAAAAAAACAATTTTGGTAATTAATTCCCTTGGACCTAATTACGGAGAATAAATAAATTATTTAGAGGCTTGGTATCTTCGGTAAAGTTGTTGATAATGATATTAAAAACAACTTTCTTAAAGACACAAAAATCTTCAAATGCTCATAAAAACCGATCCTTACATACTAAAAACAAACGAAAAACGCCATTTTTCATCACACAAAAACCTTCAAATGCCCAGAAAAATCAATCCTGACGTACTAGAAACAAACGGAAAACGCCATTTTTTCATCTTTTTTTCTTCTTCTTTCCGAAAAACACTATGTGGTCTCAGTACACTTACGATTTTCTGTTTTTTTGCGCAGTCTTTTTTTACGAGTCTCCAATCACTTTTATCGACCCTTGAAATGTTTGAAATGTAAACAGTGTTAAGAAAAATGACAAAAGACATATGCAACATGGTTAAAATACATGGCTCTACAAATGTCAAAAGTATAATAAAACTAATAAACGCGCGTCTATTAGTAAATATTGAAAAACTAAAGTGTGCAAAGTAGCCACACATATCCAAAGTAGCCCCGCACGACGGTACCGTACCGAATTTCAAATGACAATATCTCAAGAACAGCATTGCCGATTGGAGTAATTTTAAGTTCCTTGGAATTAAGAATGAATATACTAAACTATAAAAGTGCGTTTTTTGTGCAGATATCGTTTGCGTTTGTTCTGCATTAAGAAAAATCAATTGAGAAATTCAATGTCATGTCCGTAATTTATCTTTCTCCGTCTTACAATTTTTGAGATGGTCTTCCATGGGTAACTCATCATGCGCCTGACTCAAAATTTTATGTAGTTTCAAGATATATAGGCCTTATCTTGCGCATTTTACATCTATATTTTTGAAAATACCCATATGGAGACGCCCTGTTGGTCATAAATCTTCTTACAAATTGGTTGCCTAAGCTACATCACATTACTGAAAAATTAGTGATTTTTACTAGTTTTGCCAACCATTTCTGCTATCAAATGTGATTGGTTACAATTATTAACGTGTATATTAACGCTTTAACGAGCAACGCCTTCAAATGGGTTTACATAAAAACACTCGAAAATAGAATTAAACTGCAATAAATTCCCAAAAGGGAAAAATTGGACTAAACCGCTTTGTGCGTTAAGGGCACAAGACCAAACATAATTTAAGTTTTGCTTTTTTGTGTTTCGAATTCATCTTGTCAGTAACTAGCGCCATCTGGGTGTCTAGTTAGACGATGTATCTAAAACTAGTACCCAAATTAGCACTAGTTAGATAATTACCATTAATTAAAACCAAACCAGATTAAACCAAAAGACAAGAGTTCGTCTTCGCTTTCTCGTCAGCAAACCAGAGCTTTATTTGCTTCTCGGGACATCACTCGGGACATTTGGCTTGAGGTGTTCACATATGTCGTGTGAACTGTTTGGATTTTTTTGTGTCTAACTAGTGCTAATTTGGGTACTAGTTTTAGATACATCGTCTAACTAGACACCCAGGTGGTGCTAGTTACTGACGAGATGAATTCGAAACACAAAAAAGCAAAACTTAATTAAAGAATTAAACTAACAGCAGAAATGCTGTAAGAAATTTGATATTTTTGTCACGACTTTGTATGGAGAGGTGCCACTATGCGACGCGCCGCCAATTGCAGGTAAAAATTGTTGGCGCGCCGTTTCCCTTCACGCACTCGACATCCCCATTCCGAAAATACCCATATTGTTGAGGTTATAGAGAATTTATCTAAACCGGAAGTCGCCATCTTGGATTTCAAAATGACTTCAGACATCGATTTCATGAACTCGTTAACCACATTCCGAAAATACCCAACTTTTATGAGTAACAGTTAGCTAAGAATAATTTTTTTTGTTAAGTTCGTTTATTTAATTGGCACAAATGCGTTAGCTTGGCGGTGCCAATTTTTTTTTACATTTTGAATATCTTAAAACTAAAAGGTTACAATGCACAAATATTTTTTAATATAGATTTTAGCTAAAAATATGTAAAATTGTATACAATTGGAACTTGGTTCGTAAAAAAAGAGTTCGTTATTTCGAATTTGGTTCGTAAAAAAAGCTACGTAAATCGAATATTACGTAAAAAGAGTTCGTAAATTGTGGTAACAGCCGTAACCGCCATATAGGCGTTAAGTCCGCACAAGCAAACATTACTTATGATTGCAAAAAAAACGATCGCATAAAACTCCTTAGGGAAAACTATAATTCATTTTGGTTTGTCCAAATCATTTACGATATTTCATTCAATCAAAACTACCCTTATAAATTACCTAACCTTAATCGTTTTTGCCTATGTGACTATTTTCGTACAATTTTATACCGTCATTTACAGATATCAAAAGGATGCTTTGTGAGGAACAAAATATTGACAGCAGTCATGAGAAAGTCTTCATACTCCGAATAGGAAAGCTTATAACACTTCCTCGAAGCAATCAGTTGAATTGGACTTGCGCGAAAGGAATGAAAACAGGTACCAAGATCAAAGTCCATTCGTGGCAAATTTCCATTCATACAGCGTGAAAAACCAATTATTGGGAATTTTGTTTCCAACGATTTTACAGTAAAAGCTTCCCACGGCAGCACAAAGATAGCACCCGCTCGCTCATCCTAATTGCTCCTCTGTCGTATCTTCATCGAAGCAATGCATCGCACAAGTGATTACTCGGTAGAGCATTGAAATCGTTCGGTTGGTGAAGTTTTACACGTCTTGTCTGCTGATGGCCACTACCACCACCACCGAGGCCACAAGCCAATTTCATCAACCGTGTTTTCCTCTCCTCCGAAGTACCCGACGAAAAAAAAACTAGCAGTAACCAGTAACTTAACTCGAGGAAACCCCCCCCCCCCCCCCCCCCTCGTAGGATGGAGGAGGTGGTGGGCTTTATTGTCCGAGTAACCACGCCAACCATTGCTCGCACCCGGGTCGTTCCTTTGAAGATGGCGTCGAAAGCGGGTGAAAAGCAAGAAAAATCCTACCATTAATCACGTACAAGAGTGCAATAAAGCTAGATAGAAAATTTACTGCTGGAAATGTTGTGTTGCTTCATTGCACTGCTGCTGCTGGCGCAGTTCTAATATCCTACCAAGTCCTGTCAGCTGGTTCCATTTTGGCCAGGGTGCTCGAACCGGCAAGTGTTATTATTTGTTCATTCACTGGCGGATTACAACAGGCTAAAGCCGAAAAGAATACCTGAGCCCCATCGAGAAGATGGTTCCAGGCGGTGTTGCTTAGCCGACAGTTTTACGGTTCTCTCTTCTTGTGCTTCGATAGGAACAGTAAAATGCAGTAAAAATTCCACACACACAAAAAATTGACGGAGGTACTCTTCTGTTCGATGGTTACAGAGTGCACAGTGTTCAAAAGTCGGTCAAAATGAAACAGCTCGAAAGGCACGGTTCTAAGATTATCTACGACATACCGTGCTGCAATGAATTTTCGGTATCAGGTCTAGCTATTGTTTGGATTCATTAGTGGTTCTATTGCAAAGTGGATTTGTAAAATGAGGAACGTGAGAAAATATCACACATAATGTATCCCAGCTAGCAAATCAATGGCGGCTTTCACCCATTTTGACCATCCGAACACCGCGGCCTTGATGTGGTAGGATTAAACCAAATTTCTTTCGATGGTACCGATTGGAAGTACCAAGCGTGTTTTTTCTCTCTCCTCTAAAGTGTACGCATGTATCAACGAGCTGCAAATAGGTTTTCGTCCGACATTCACAGAAGGATACGAGCTAGGGTTATGGCTTTTTTTTGTTCAAGCCGTCGGCGATACTCTGATTGGAAGATGTGGTCTCTCGGTGGTTTTTGTCGGTGGTGAACGATGGTCGAAGCAGGCAGTCAGCCAGCCAGCAACGATGAAGCAATAAAATCATTGCTGTAGAACGTTATCGTTTCACTGGTACTTGCTGTGAGCTCAGCTTGTCTTCGGAGTCCGTATCACCTTGAGCCATTTTCGGAGTAAATCCAGCAAACGGTGAAGCTATAGACAACGTATTGTGTGGGTGTTTCTCAGAACAAGAATTGTAATGGCGATTCTCGTCCATCTATTAATTCACTTTGCAAACCCACATGTTTGCGGCAAACGAACTACAGGCACAATGTATGCAAACTGTGATACGACCTACGTAGGTATATGGGAACAACATTCCGTAAGGAAACCAAGCAAAATAATCGTACCGAGAGTGGGTTATTTACACTGCACGGGGACGTTTTACTTCGTATAAGGTTTGTTGATTAAAATTTTATATTTTCATTGTTCAGAACTATGTTTTTAAGGTTCGAACAATGTTGCGGTGGATGGGTGGTGCCTTCCAGCATGAGTGGGTGGCATTTGGTTTGAAAATAACAACGAATTGGACATACGATTGCTTGCGGTTGCACAGGAAAAGGGAGCATATTTGTCGAAAACGGTTTTAACGATGGTTAAATTTATGGCCTGTTAGTTCAGGCGAAATGGCAATATCGTGTTTATGACGAGCCTGGTACTGCAATTGCAAGATACGGTGCTCGAACAAACGTTATGGCAAATGACATCGTAATGGGACATAACTAAGAAAAGAGCGTTAGAGGTGACATTTTTGATTGAGCTGTGAAAAATTTGATAGGCAAGAGTCAATGAGTCAATCACCTGAAACATCACATCGTACAATGGTCTAGTAACCAAGTTTCGACAGTGTTTGAAGTACAGTAAGGAATGCATGCAAACAAGAGCGAGTGATAGTTCCCGTGTCGGTTAAAAGCGAACCATATCGGGTATAGGCGAATGGTTCTTTTCGCGAAGAATCGAATAATAACCGGGATTCATTCCTTGCAGTTCTTTGACTCTGAGCTACTGTTCGCGGATCAAGTCAAGTACATTGGTTTTATATTGGATTCTAAACTGAACTGATCTGCTTACATTGAGTTTAGGATCAAGAAAGCGTTCAGACGAACTTTCGGGAAAACTTGGTATCTCAATCCCATGCACACTTGTTGGATTTATACGACAACTGTATGTCCAATGCTGTCATAGGGATGTGGTGACAGAAGGGCAAAATGGTGACGATCCAGTCAAAGTTCAACAATCTGCAAATAATAATGCTCATTGCATTGCCTGGTGCAATCAGAACTTCGTCGACTCATCTGAATATTAACGGACCATAGTGTATGGGTTTTTTGACAATTTTCATAAAATTACTAAATTACAGCCACAGCCTCATGAAAAACGTCAACGATATCGATACCCAAAACCATCACCACCATTGCACACACAGTATAGTTACAACAGGGCGCAAATAATTGAAATAATAATAGTAAGTAATAACCCATAATTCCATATCAACATTAGAATAGGGTTAATAAGATTTGTAAACAAACTTTTGTTTTGCTGATTTCTCTTAATTTGTTATATTTTCAACACAGAAGACATTTGAAATTGATTCTACCAAGGGTTAAGATGTTGATTCATGTGTATCTTTCATGAAATTCAACTCGACAGCGGAATAATGAGCGAAATAAGTTTGTTGACAAAAATCTCATTAGCCCTTTTGAAGAATTGATATTGAATTTATATTCGACGACTCGTAAGCAATATTTCAAAATTCATTTTTTACTACTTATGGCACATATTACGTAAGATGTGGTATGTTTACTACTTCCTTTCACCAACAGACCTCTTGACCCTAATTATGGTTTCTTAAACCAATTACATTTCAAAATAGTTAATATTTTCGCTTTTATCGAATTCCTCGTCCGGTTGAAATCAAAGACCATCGCCACACTGTTGAAAATTCGCTGGAGTCCGGTAACAGCGCTCTGGCGACCATAGTTGGTTCTTCTGAACGGAACTCGCAGAAGAGAGTTATTGCGTAGAACTCGAACACGGGCTTGAAGATCCAGACGTCCGAGGGTTGTAGGACAATCCACCCTGGCAGACAGTAAGTCCGAGACAAACAGAGCTCGAGTGTAGTCCCTCCGGATGCCAAGAGTGTAGAGCTCGGCAGCTGAAATCTGTTTTGCCGTGGAAGATGTCGGAGTGCAAAGCGTATGAACCGACGTTCGACGGCCACGATTCTGTCAACGCCGTTCTGGTAGTACGGATTCCAAACAACAGACCAAAATTTTAGATGATGAGCGAAGCAGTGCGCAATAAAGTGATTTTAACAGTATACGTCTCAAAAGTTTTTCGCTATCCGGAAGATGAACCCAAGCTGACTTGATGTCTCATCCAAGATGTATGAAGTATGTGGTTTGAATGTTAGTGCCAAATCCATGACGACTCCGAGATCCTTAACGTCAGAGTGTCTTGGAATGCTCGAGTCGAAGAAATGGTAGTTAAACTGGATCGGATGGCGTTTCCGCGTGAACGTAACAATTGAGCATTTACTCGGATTTAAAACCATTCTGTTTAGTTCACACCACGTACTAAAGCTTTCCAGTTCACTCTGAAGAGACTCAGCGTCGGTTTTATCCTGTATTTGTCAAAAAATTTCATGTCGTCAGCGAATGAAACTCGTGGTCCTCGTAATTTAATATTGACGTCATTAAAGTAGAGAAGGAATATTAGTGGACCGAGATGACTTCCTTGTAGGATGCCTGATGTAGCGAAGAATGGTGCCGATAGACAGTCCTTAATGCTGATTTGGAGCTGCCTTCCATCGAGATAGGAGCGAATCCAGCGCAGAAGTTGACCATGAATACCGAGTTTGTCCAGCTTCGCTATTGCGATATTATGGTTGATATTGTCGAAGGCCGCAGACAGATCCATGTAAATAGCATCGGTCTGCAATCCGTCAACGAATCCATCGAGTACATATGTTGTGAACGAGAGCGGGTTAGTCGTTGTCGATCGTTTAGGTATAAAACTTTGTTGGTCATCTGCAATGTAGTGTTTGCAGTGATAGAAAATAGGGTCTAAAACAACCAGCTCGAATAGTTTTGATACGGCACTTTCCCCGATAATTGTCAATGTTCTATTTGTTTCCTTTTTTATGAACTGGAAACATGTGCGCTGCTTTCTAGTAGGAACGGAATGTTCCAGTAGTGAGCGAAGACTCGCCGAAGTGGCACAAGAAGCCCGCTGATGCACTTTTTGACAAAAATCGATGGAACGCCATCTGGACCCGGGGAACAAGATGCTTTCAGTTTGGCATTTGCCGCAAGAATGGCAGCATTATCGACACAAATTCGGTTGATGATGTAGTATTCGAGACCTAATTACCATTTTTGCCGAAAAGCCTCCGTATTATAAATTATCTATGACGATTTTTTTAAACACGTCCTTTCTTGCCAAATATGGAACAGTGAATCAATCAGATCAGATTTCTCTTTCCCCTCCTTTATTGCGTACACTTCGTTTCGAGTGACTTCCTGGATCGTGTATGCGTTCATATGCGATTTTGAACCCTCATTGTTACCTACATTAGTATTTTAATGAACCAACAGAGCCACCTGGGTTTCATTGATTTCAAGATGGTAAACCGGATTGTTTTCGCTGCTCGTTAACATACTCCCAGAACGACTTGGGCTTGAATTTCAGTTGACGCTCGACGTTTCGCTGGTGTCTAAAAAGGCGCGTCTACTTCGCTGTTTGTATTCGTGGTTGAATTGAAACTAGTGATTTCGTAATGCAAGTGTCTTATACTTCGAGAATTTTTTTAAATGCAGCTCGTTCGGCAGCTTTTAATCGTCTAAGGACGGTTGATTGTTAGGGAGGGTGTTCATCGGTACTAATTGTTCGTTTTGGCACACAGCGGTCGATAAGGTAGTTAAGAATACTAGAAAACATCACCACTGCTTCGTTCGCGTCGTCATTGTTAAGATTTTCGTCCCAGTTTATATCCAACAGCGCGCTAACGATGCTGTCGTAGTCAGTGTTGTTAAAATCGTAGGCGATAGAGCTTGAGACGTCTTCAAAATTCACTCCTAAGTTACCAGCGAATACAAGATGTTGTGGGGGTCCCGGGCACTTACAAAGCAGAGGTCCAATGTACGTCCATTCTCGTTGGTGACATTATTAATTTGTCGAAGAGTTGCGCTGCTGTAGTTGTCCAAAATACAACTGGCATTGTTAATAAGTGCAGATTTTTCGATATCCAATCGTAGAAAACCACTACTTGCCTGGCACCACGTCAAGCCAGGTAAGTTGAAGTCGCCCAGTACAACAATATCATCAGACGGGGCGGCGATCGAGGCGATAAAAGAAACGGATGAAAGATGTACATCGATCAGGCTGGAATCACGAATTCTGTCAGGTGGAAAATACACAACACACAGGAACAGATTGCGATCGGCAAGTTTCACTGATATCCATTTGCTCGGAGCTCGCCCACCGGTCATCGTTGATCACTCGGGCTTTTATATCATGGCGAACGGCGATGAGTACACCACCACCTGTTGTCTTGAGGCTTTTGAAGGCATTACGGTCACAGCGGAAGACATCGAATGTTGAACCAAACACCTGGCGAGACAGAGTACGGTTGTCGAGCCACGTTTCGGTTAAGGCGATGACGTCGTGGTCGCGAGCAACTAGCTGTCCGTTGATGAATTTAAACCACCAACATTCTGGTAGTAAACCTCGATGTTGTCCGAGGACGGATCAGGTACAGCAGAGAGCGAAACCATGTTGCCGTGTAGGAAGATCCTTTCGTCAATCCCACGAACAGTATCGGAGCGGCTCACGGTCGCTTGGTCGACTGTGGTGAGGGATTCGAGGCATCCCGAATCAACTGCATCGCACCCCAGAATACAACTATCGTCGTCGGCGAGAGAAATGGTTGGCATCTGATAACAAGATGTCGAAGCAAAAGTCAAAAAACTGGAAGCGAAGAATACATCCGCACTTGAAGTGTTCGGAACAGATGTATACTTGCCATTTGCGGCAGGCTGAAAGACCCTTTCACCCATCCCACACACACAGGACCGGGACGACTGATGATCGCTGGCTGCAATTGCTCGACTGTGGCGGGGGGATCGAGGGCTTCCATAGTGCCAACTGCGGTGCATCCCAGTACGCGTTGAAACCCGATGCGGAGAGCAAGAACGGGTTGGTAGCAGCTTACGGCGAGAGTCGTACGATGAGCTAGAAGCTTGAATCGGTTCAACCGTTGTATCGTTACAATTTGTATAATACTTGTCGAGAAATGCGGCTTGTAATACCCTTTCTCCATACATACACACATACAGGACCGAGCCGACTGCTGAACGTTGACGACAAGGGCTCGACTGTAGCGGGAGGATCGAGGGCTTTCATAGTACTAACTGCGTTGCATCCCAGTATGCGATCGCCATCGATACTTCTTTACAAGGGCGGTGTCGCTTGGTATAGTGACATGGCCAATCGTTGCAGAGTCCTCTGCAGAACCATTGACGGGCCGGGTTGCATTAGAGAAGTACATGCTTCTTCTGGAGGCGGAGGGAAATCAGTCAGCGGGCTCCAAATGTTCTGGTGACGGCTGTCCTAAAATTCCCTGAACAATATGCCTTGCGGCCATGTGTCAGGGTTAAGAGTTGCATAACGGTACTTTTGGTGAACTCCAACTTTGAAGGATATGAAGTTCAAAGTACTGACGCGTATTCTTTTTTAACAAGCGGAATAAGTCTCTCTGCTAACGCTAGGATGAAAGCGGGAAAGATACATCCAGAGCAAAGATGCGGGTGTTGGAACTGTAACAATGTTGCTATTATCGACTAGCTTTCGACCACCAATAAGAATATTGCTCGGATCAGGGCCATCATCGCGACGACGTTTCTAAGGTGGTCGAGAGGTACCGGAGTTTAGCCGAACTGGGGTAGCTGTTGAAACCTTTCTAGAAAGGCGCGAAATTTTTTGGTTGTTTTTGGATAACTCGACCTTTAGTTCAGCACAGACGTCATTCGTTTTCCCAGCGATAGCAGCGATAACATATCCAAGCGAAGCAACGGTGTCGCGAAAGCGAGCAAACTTGATATGCTTGACACATTAATTTCACAACCAAAATAAATTTGGGTTTTCCGCAAGTTTTTTTCAAAAACGGCTTGTTTCCCACATTGCATATGCACAACATTTTTGCAAAAACCCATGCATTCGATAAAGTCGTCATCCGATTTGACAGTTTTCGCGCAGTGATCGCATGCACTTGCCATAATGCGTGCCGATTTGAGAATGCGAACAATGAAATATAGATGGCACAGCGTTATGTGGAAAGTTTTGGTGGTTAAGTCACAGAAGATCACTCAATTGCGTTCTTCGCTGTTTTTTTCGCAACACAAAAGCAAACAGGAGACACTTTCACACTGCACAATAACAATGTTAAAAACAAAATTCTCAGTCGATTAACACGATAAACAACGATAAAAACTTCACAAATCTCGTCAAAAAGTAAAAAAAAAATGTTGGAGCGTTTAAACAACTAATCGGTAGGAATACACTGAACCTTAGGGCACAGTAACCCTATAACCACTCAAAAATATCATTAAATAGGAAATCTCAACTGAGTCGAATCACACTTTCGTCCATGAGAACAATAATGAGAGCAAGGTTTAGGTAATATTTTAAAAAGACCTTAAATTAAGATCTTTTTTTATTATTTCTATTCTGGTGTACATCATTTGGATCACATTTCCATCCTTATCTTTTCCAGTTACGCTTCCAGCAAACCACTCCTACGATCATAAATTTTTGTTTGGCGGCAAAAGAGAACACGTTTTGGAAAAGCTCTACCCCCGTTAGCATTAGACTGCAGTTCATACTCTGCGCTATAATATTCTTTTTTATTGCGGAAACCGTCCATAAATTTTAAGCGGAAGGACATGACACGTTTATTCGGTTTAAAGTGTACTTATTTATTCATTAGAGATGGACTTGTATACGGCCAACAACGAAACGTTTGATCATGTGAGTTCAGTGTGCCGTTGCATGGGCCGTCTGTTGGCATTGTTGAGTGCAGAGATGAGAATACCGACCCACTTTTCAGGTTCACCGACTGCGTGACAGTCTACAGTGGGAAAAGATATTTTTCAGGTTAAAGTATTTGTTTGACATGCCATACAGGAAGCAGCACATGTTTTGAATCATTTGTCTCCGGGACCTGTCGACGTTTGTTTGAGCCTCGATTAGGAAGAATTTTTTTTATGCTATTAATTGGTTTGGAAGTTTTTCGTATCAGGTGGTTAAACTTCTCAACGGAAGGTTTAGCTTCACTTTACAACTGTTCTACCGTTCTTATATTCATTTATTCGCACTTTTTGGTAGTCTTATACCCTCATTTTCAGATAATTACAAGACCTCAACCTATAAACATCCCAACGCACCTAACGAGCGTGGCCATGGTGAACTTTTCCATTAGCGGCACGTTAATGTCCCGTCCGTAGAGCCGCAGTTATAGTAATTCCTATATTCAGTTAAGAACCCAATCCTTTACGGTTCCGGCACCTTAATCTCGTACGGTATAAAAAAAATACCACGATTTCGAGAGTAACGGAAACAAATTAGACAGCAATTTCAGGCGAGTTAAAATTTAACTCGAACCTGTCTTCCAGTGACGACACAAATTTCAATTTACAAGGCTCATTCGCATCCCGAACCGGGGTAAACCACCCGGTGCCCGTCATTAGAGAAAGGTTAATTTACGAAAGGTAAGGAAATTTACTTGATGAAAAGTGAAGATTAACCGTTTCGCTCTCCTGAATCATCGCCAAGGGTAGATATTCTACACTTGAGCGCTGGCTGTGAAGGGTCAAGCCGGGTGGGATACGCTGATGGTTGTAAGATTTTTGATGTGGGTTAGCTTTCAAGGTGCGGTGAGGTTGATTTTCAAGTTGGCCGACTTAACCGAAACCAAAGCGGTATTTTTTTTGAAAATTTCTTGTGAAGCTTAATTAGTAGAATCTGGCAATGAGGGCGTGGTTTAAATAATGTAAGCAAAAGTAATCACCAAACCTATGACGAAACATGAACTACAACAAAAACGAACTATTTCATTTGAAAGCATCACAAAACGACAAACCAATCAAGCTTCAATCAACCTAAAACCTCCGATGTCAACCCGTCCCGTGGGTGTTATCGCCCTTTCGGAAGCTCCAGTTGCCACTAATGACCTGACTTGAGCAGACAGTGCCGCCCATCATACCAACGCACTGCGAGCGAAACGCCCCTACTTGATGTATACAGTTGGCGCCCGTCGGCCGTATTTCCTTTCGCCTTGGACGCATCCTATAATTACCAATCAACAAAACATGATAACATCAATTAAACTAATGTTTCGTCATGTTCACCGGAAATCGATACCGGCGACATCAAATTACATGATCCGATGGCGATGGCGGAGCAGGAACGGCACCTCGGGGGGAGACTCAAGGGTGCAGATTCACGAGGGTTAATAACATGTAATCAGCGGCAAAATACCTCCGGTCGCTATCATCACCAGTAATTATCGATCTGAACGGATGAAAGGCCGACGCCGTTAGGAATTTAATTTCTATGCATAACTCGAGCATAGTTACCACTACCTGTTAACCCGCAGCAGTGCAAGTTCACCGCACGCACACACTCACGGAGAGTAACGTATCGGAGTGTGGAGCCCTTTCCATGCGAAGCTGATGGGCAGGATGGAATTTATTGCAACTATTTCGATAACAATTGTGACTCCATTCTCGTCCACGTTCCGTCGGAAATCGCCGGGAATGACTTCGATTTATGGACGACCTATACGGCGAATATTGAGATGGTATCCGTTTGTCCGAATGCTATTTGTTCGGCAATCAAAATGCTTGAAGCATGCTTCTCGATTAATTTTATAATTTCGCTCGTTTCTCTTGAACTATATTTTTAATGTACTAAATCCTATCAATTAATTTTATTTTTTGCTTTTGATTCTCTTTTTTTTTTTATTTTGCCGATTTACCTGTGTGTTGCTATATCATTCATTTCACTGTCTTTACCTTTTTTAAAATAATTTTTTTGTTTTGTTGATTTATTTCTTTGTTTAATTGTTCATTTCAATTTCAGGGAAATTTGCAAGCAGTACGTTTTGTATTAACTAGCTTAGCTCTCTGATTTGTGTTTAGGATTCATCTCATCAGTAACTAGCACTAACTTGGGGCCAGTTAGACGATAAATTCAAACTAACACCAAATTGTCACCAATTAGACACTAGATCGAAACAGCCACACATCTTTTACGAACGTCTGAAGCTACTGGCTGGTTCCGCGAGGTGTCTCTGAAAGAACTCACAGCACGACTAGTTTACTTATAAAAAGTGAAAACGAACTATAGCTTCTTAAAGGTTTTTGTGCAGAAAAATCATCCGATACAACAGCATGCAACTAACTAATGTCGTTTTCACTTGAGACAGAAACTAACTCAGTTTCGGACCTAACTGCTGTCAAACCGTTTGTTTGAAGCCAGTTTCGAAACTACGTTGTGTGCCACTGAACTGAAAACCGGGTTGGGTTCTAACCTGAAATATATTTCGGGTTCGCTCACACCACAGTTGTTTTGCGAGAACCCAACTCAGTTCCATTTCAAACGTTTGTTTGAAGTAACTAACCTGGATTAGTTTCTAGGTTCTCAATCGAAAACGACAAAACATTCGATCGAACCGATCCGTTCGACCAAACCGCATTCGGCCAAATGGTCTAGCGCCATTATTGAAACGTACCTAAGAGCAGTAGTTCTGCGGGAAATTGAGCGCAAATGTTGAATGATCGCTTTGTTATACCCCGCCGTTAGAGCAGACATCCAGTACTGGAGCTGGTGTTGTTATCGTTTCAAGAGTTTCATTGACGTAGGGGAGATGTGAAATGCTGCTCCGGTTGACAATTTATTTTTTGCGGGGCACTCACATGCTCAATTGGTTCTGTTGTAGTGCTTTTCAATTACGGTCAACGCTAGCATGGAATGGTTTTATCATATTCTATTTAGTTCCGTGAAAATGGCTGCTTGCTCAATTAGCAAATCGATGATGTGCCTGTCAATCGATTCATACTGCATTCGCTGTTAAATATGTTATAGTTGCGAGTTTCCAACCCATTATTGCACATCGACCGGTTGAACGCGTATGGAGATACATGATTGCTGAAGCATAAAATGAACCATCCGCCTCCTTTAAGGCGGCAGTCTCGTATTGACTTGATTTCTCAAGCTAAGCCAAAATTCAGCTTGAGAGACATTATGTTTGCTAATGCGATCTTCATAAAAAATAAATTCATTTTGTCTTGGACCACAATAACTGCACGCGTATCGTGATATGTACTTCAGGTTCGAGTGATTCTATCATTTTTAGATGAGCCTGGGATGCAGCTCGGGTGCCCAAAATTAAAAATCATCGGGATATTTGGTTGATTTTCCGTATTATCAACGAGTTAGGATCGGGTTCCTCAAATTATAAATTTTCTGGTTCGGGTCGGGTTCGAGTTTTTAATTTTTGAAATTTTCAGGTTTTAAAAAGTTTCTATTCTCGGGTTTGGGTCGGATTCGGGATTTTTTAAATTTCAGATTAGGGATTTTAAATCTTCAAGCTCTCGGGTTCGGGTTTGAAAAAACCCGAACCCGATCATCTCTAGCATGGATATGCCTTGAGCGGAGGAGTCGTTTTTGTTTCGACATTCATCTCACCATTAGGCGAACCATTGCATTGTCAGGGGAAGTTGGTAAGAGAGACAAGATGGGGAAATGTAATATAACAGCGATACTTATCTTGTACAGCGGAATCCAGGCAGCTCACAAGAAACGAAGCACTACCACTGCTCTGCTGGTCGAATAACGGTTAACACACACACACGCAAGGGGGATAAAAATGGGTGGGTAATGTCAACGACATAACCGCAGTGAAGTAGAATACACTTAAGTTTTTCCCTTCTAACTTGTGCCGTAACTTGTCATCGGAATCTTCAAGTAAGTCGTTTAGGATGATTATTTTCTAATTCTAAAAAAAATGTCGCGTTTAGTGTTCTGGAATATGCAAGCACTTTGAAACTATGAACATTTTCTTCGGGAGATTTGCAAGAAGTGTACCTAATTTAACGGTACTATTATTTATAACAAAAAATAAGCAGGAACATGCTACTCCGTGATTGACCAGATCAAGCGAATTTACACAGTGAATCGACGAATGGGACCTGGGAGTAACTATCCATACTCAATGCGCACGTTTCAAGAGTTCTATACTTTGAAATGCCAATAACAGCGCCGGTCACACCCTTTATCATCGGGGAGGGAAAGAAATGTTAGTGTAACAAACGTTGTTATGGAGACCGTATACACCTCTGCATCTCCACGTTTGCCGCAGGAAGAAGTTTTGATTAGTGGGATAGAGTAAAGGGCTACACAAATCTGGATTCATCTTGATAAGTGATACGATCCATGCAACTCTCTGGGTAGCCGGCTGCCGAGAATTTATGATAGATTCATCGTTTGTTAAATTAATTTAGGAATGATCGGTTTGTAAAAAAGCAACTTATCGTAAGCAACAAGCTGCGGATATCCAAAAGTCGAGCATGTCACCTATGTTTAATTGAATCAAATGGCATGTGAACAATTTTATTATTGCTTATTTCTTTATTCTGGCGAAATACATCATTTCAAGAAAAATTCAATATAATGCAAAACAAATACCTTTACTGTCCCGAAACATTGGTCGAAATAGATATGCTAATACCCATGTAATTGAAGTTTTCGAAATTCAAGTTTTATTTTTCGTATATAAACTTTGGTATTATTAAAATAAAGGACATGACGATCACTTATGTATTGGTTTCTTTCTCGGCGAATGAATGAATAAGATGTCGATTTTAATGCTAGCATTACTCACGTGCATTGTTATGCTAACTGAAGCACATTTTAAATGAATAAAACTTTTGAGATACCAGAAACGACTAACTTAGTATGTAGAATATATAATCGATGACATGCGGCGCACAGGGTTTTTATGCTGTTGTTATTGCGCGAACTCAATAACATGAACTAAAATTTTAGCAGTTGAGAGCAAAAATGAGAATAATAGATTAGCATTAGTTAACTATCAGTTACATAACTATCATGAATTCTTATCAAAGCAAAGTGTAACATTTAAAAAGGCAGGTGCCTTACGCTATACGGTGGAATAAGCAAATAAATAAATAAATAATTACTAGACCAAGATTTGAGATAATAAGAACGAAAAGAAACGAGTTTAATTTAAAACAACAATGTGCCCAGAAAATGTAGCAGATGCAAGAAATAAAGAAGGGACTCCTGATTTTGTCATCTTCTACAAGCTTAGGAAAAATATGGTTAACATAACGATCATAAATATAGAGTGCATACACTACTCCAAAGTATACCAAAGTGCTCATCACAATGATAATATGATTGATAGATGATTTAATGGACTAACAACAATCCTATTAATATGACAATGAAACATAATTATGACTATCTCAAATCGGTAGCTGGTTTTCGATTTTTCCTGTGAATTGTCAATTTCCAACACTCATACATGTCATCATTCCACTCAGACAAGACCATGCGTATTTCCCATGCACATTAAATTCCCAGTGCATTTGTTCCGTAGTAGGTCAAATAAACTCTGAACAAACAAAGGAATTAGTTTGCCCTAAGAAATGTTAGTTCCCTCACCCGGTGGGTTCGTGTTCTCTTACAATGGCTAAAAATTACATGCGACCAAATATGTGCAATTCTGAATATAATAAAATGAAGACTACTTAGTTATTTGCAATAAAATAAAATCGGAAAACAGTTGCATAGCCGAGGTGGTTTATTTCCAAAGATAGCACTGTTGATGAATTACCTTATTAAAATAGGTGATAAAGCACGCGGACGAAAATAGCACACCACCTCCTGTACTATTATAAAAAATGGGCACAAAGCGCAAGTTCATGTTAAATTTTTTTTCTGGCGAATATCAGAAGTTTGGTGGTAAACTACCCTAATTCATTTGTAATTGAAATTATTTCTCTCAAATAACTGACAAATATCTCTATAAGGTTAATGCATACTTTCTTGACTCTTTCGAATATCTGCGATATTAAAGATTATCGACTGGTAATCTCTTTGTGTTATCATAAAAATTGGATTGGCAATTAGTAACAAATTAAAGGGTTGTGTACATGACACAACCACGACAACATTAAAAATATAGCCCCTTTCAAGAGCGTGCAACCTAGTTCGAGATTGAATCTCAATCTATCACAACTATATAATCTTCAATAAAACACACAACCCAACTCTCCTGCTCCCATATGTAATAATTTGCTCTATACCAAATTCTAAAACCAAGTACAACACTTTCCTCTCTGCTTTTACTTTTAAATTAATCCATTGTTTCAGTTCATCAACCATCTTTTGGCATTAACCCTTTGTTGTCCAACATTTTTCTAGTGCATATAGGGTTTCATAAATAATTCGGCTTGAAAATTGGTGAGTTCACGTAATACAAGAAATCTTTTTTCATAAAAATAGGTGCTTCCTCGCGCTACTTATTTTCTAGCTTCCATCGCTCAGTACAATTTTCCTAGAATATTTAAAATAGTCTAATTGCATGGAAAACGCGGTCGAAGACAAGTTAAATTGATAGGTTTTATCAGTTTTCAACAACATAACGAAAATATATGAAAATTTCATTTTTCGTCGTTAACCTCAACGGTCAACTGGCAGCACTGCATTGAGATTCAATCAGACTAATTGCAATAACTTCTGATACTGGTCACTGATAGAGCTCAAATGAAAGGTAATATTTATATTTATTAGTCTCCCTTTTTGTGAGCGAATTTTGCCCAAATCGAAAGTTACAGCTATTTAAAAATGCTGTTGTCTATACACAACTTCGATATGACGGGCTTAATCGATTTTAATCACCGATTTTGTGAAAAATAATCTAGCAGCACATATATCCTGATTAGAAAAACTGGAGGAAAATTATGTTAACCCATTAATGCCCATGTTGTTTGTGGACAACAACGTTTTTAAAGAGCTATATCTTTAAATTGAGGCTTGATTTGCTCACAAATACAAGTAAGGCTGATAAATTTGACTATTGCCTTTCATTTGAGCATAAACAGTTACCAAAATCGGCTCTAGAACTGAAGTTATTGCAATTAGTCTGATTGGATTCCGATGGAGCAGTGCTGCCAGGGACAGTGTACATTGACGACGGAAAATTAATTTTTCATATATCTTCGTTATGGTGCAATATTATTGAAAAATATTGTAGGAGAATTGTAGTGAGCATTGGAAGGTAAAAATTGAGCAGTTTCTAGCACTGCAAGGGAAGCACCTATCTTTATGAAAAAAGGCTTTTCGTATTTCTTGATTCCACCGTTTTCAGGGAAAAATAGTTCTGAAACCCTACATGCACTAGAAAAAAATTGGGCATGAAAGGGTTAAGCCCAGCAACGCTTATGATATGACGTAGCATGAATTTTAACCTAAAAGAACACCAGCTCAAGCTGAAGAGAGTAATTTCTAGTTTTAAAATTTTCAGTTGAATAGAACAGTCAAAATTATAAATCTTAAAATGAGCCACAGCAGAACGTGTCCTTAGGTTGGTACCTGATTCGAAAATATCCTTCCCATATCTATCGAACCTGAGTGTGTGTGCTGAATACTATTAATGTATTCAAAACACATTTCGCATTTGGTCGGTGTAAGGTCAGACTGGACTACGCGACAATTTATTGATTTCGAGAAAAATGAGTTTAAAGTTTCAATCGCAACACCCTTTACATTATAATTGGAAATTAATTTTCGCCATAATTTTTGCTTATTGTTACATATTTCAAAACTGGCAAAAGTCGAATGTAGCTGAAGAAATTCTTTATCAAGTGCTATCGTTATCTCATTTTTTGATATTTTGCGACTTAGTCCGGTCTGACTTAACACCGACCATTTCTGTTTCGATTGAAGCACCTGAGAGAACGTACAGCAGTTTTGAAGTACGAAACAAAATGGTTCGAAATAATAAATCAAAAGCATCTGTTGAGGATGTGATTGTTTCCGTTCCAGTTCCAATTCTAAACTCCTATATTGAACACTATGGTGCTGAATACACTCTAAAGCATCGCAACTTTTTGAAACAAACTGAAGCTGCTCTAACGTCTACCAAACGTCTACCACTTACTGTACCGTCTGGACAATACAGTCAACATGTTGCTCGTTTGGCAAGTGAGCACCGACTGATACAAAACGAGCACGCGTAACCTGGATAAATAACTTACCCATATGTGATTAAACGTTTAGATGATCCTCTTTGACGGCTCTGCCTGAAGTAGGATTGCGAATTTCGCATTTTCCCCGTCATTTTGGAAGGATTTTCTAAAAATCCATTTTTGCTTTACTTACAGTAGTCGTATATTTAGCAAAATTGACTACTAAACTCGTGCACATATTTCGGATCAGATAGTGCCAGAATATTGCGATTACATCCAGGAGAACGAAAGTTATTCACATGTAAAAACTGGTAAAAGCTCTCAGCAGAATTTTATGAAATGGGTCCCCAGTATTGAACCGTTAGAAGTATTCTACTCCAAAAATACCAAATGCTCGTGTAGGCGGAGAACGCACAAGATAACCTTGAAAACGGTTTCGCACTATACTTTATAACTTACACTGCATGGAACTGAAAATATCGATCTTTCGCCTCGAGAGTCACCGTACAAATGACGAAACGCAAAAATTTAGTTGTTTCGTTCAGTATAACTTTTTTATATTGTTAAGTCACGGAAAACTTCCACCCTAAGCATTTTGCGACGATGAAACTCATTGAATGAGCTAATTTTTGCCCTCACTAATCACCTGTTTTATTTCATCGACTATTGTGTCTGCCTCAACAAGCTGTGCATACAGTCTCTGTGTGTTGATGGAACACGGCGAGCAGTTCAGTATAATTATACTTCGGTAATTTTTCGCGTCAAAAAAACTGGTTAACTATTCCAGCCAGAGATGGAACAGCGTGACACCTTTTATACAAATCATTGAAACCACTTTTATGGGTCCGTGGGCCAAAGACGTAGCCAGCCATAAGCCCCACCCCTGCCAAACCAAATAAAAAACTATTTTTTTCTAAAAGCGAATATAAATGGAAACTACTTGAAGTTTGGAATTCCTAAAAATCCGTTAGTTATTTTAAAAAAAAATCGAAACGTGACTTCATAGTTTGAAACCAAACAGTTTGTACGGACATTTTTCTTCAAAACGATTTAGTAGATACTCTATACCCTGGTAATTTTTGGTTTTGTTCTGTTCCGCTGTTCAGTTCATTTGGGAAATTCGTTTGTAAAGAAACCTTTTCAAAGTCTTAAGGATGGTTTTTGTTTCCAAAAATTGTCCTCGAGAAAAGTTTATTTCTGAAGACCAAGGTATCGGGATATTATTTCAAAACTTGTATTTTTGCATGCATTTTTTGATATCTGAAAATGTTTATGGGACTTTGTTTTCTTTTTAGTATATTTCCGACGAAGTGAACTTTTGGATTTTCAATATTTATTGCTTTGAATAACTTGTTGATAAAAGTATTTCAAAAGTTGAAAATGAAATGATAATATTGAATCTGATATTTTTAAGAGAAAATAATATTTATATGTGACTTCTTTTATATAATACAAGATTTACTTTGTGTTTTTCATTGATATAGATTCGTAATACGTTCAAACATACTGCTTATCTACTA
Organism: Topomyia yanbarensis; assembly: GCF_030247195.1. Taxonomy (NCBI): domain Eukaryota; kingdom Metazoa; phylum Arthropoda; class Insecta; order Diptera; family Culicidae; genus Topomyia; species Topomyia yanbarensis. The sequence goes on from NC_080672.1 coordinate 389,244,332, forward strand.
CACTTCTATTGGAAAACAAATTATTCGGACAAATTCAATCTTTCAAAGTAACCGTTTTTGAATTGAGCGTCTAGCTAATGTGCTGTTAGCCACTGAAGTGGAGAATCCGAAGCACTAAAAACCCTAACTAATTTTTAATACTTTAGTAATTCTATTTATCAAGTTCAGCAAACATTAAATTTTATTTGTTTTATTCATTTAATCTATTTTATCAATTCATTCCTTTCATTTCAAATTCTACACATTTTATTTTCATTCTGTTTATTCATTTAATTCAATTTATTCGATTTTCCATTACATTCGTGTAACTAAATCTCATTTATTTTAGTGGACCTTTCAAATGCTAATTTTTTGCAGTCGAAAAACAAAAACATTAACAGATCGTTCATGGAACAAACAGAAACATTGCATTCGTCATTGTTTTCGCTCTTTTCTGTCGATGCCTCGTATCACCCGGCGCACGCTTTCTTATGGCATCTTGGTTAGCTTGTTAAAGTAATTCGTAATCCAACCAATGTGGCGGTGGCTAGATCTTGCCAAAACGTACCTAGACCATCATTGGACTTAATTAAGGGTGAAATCTGCTTGCTATGGCTCCCATTTTAACATTTTTAAATTAGTAATCTTATCAGTCACAAAAATGCTGATTTTCTTGCCACAGAAACAGATCTCTTGCCAAACCTTTAGCCTTTTTCGTGAAAATAAACTGGGATCGACCAGTAAACTTGCTGCCAGTTCAGGAGCCTTGCAAAATTTGAGATCCAGAATTTCGCTCGAGGCTAAGCTTTTACATCTGGTTCAACGTTGATCAAATAAAATCAATTGAATTCCATTAGCACCTGCTCGTAGCGCAGATGAGGTCTGATTTTATTCGGGGCTTCGGTTAGGATGTTTTTCCGGTAACATTTGTAACATTTTCGGAGACGGATTCTGTTTTTTATCATTTGAGATATTGGAATAACTCTGGCTTGTTTGGAAATGTCGGTTGGTAATAAATGGTTCCACTCTGACGCATCATTTGCACTTTGTGGGTAGTTATGAAAGTTCCCTTCTACTTTTTAACAGTCTTCCCAAATGAACATCGAACACCATTGTCGCTCTAGTTCTGTGCTCATCCTACACCATCATTTCGTGTGCAATCTCGAACGCGCTAATGCGTACCAAAACACGAGCACATGTTCGTCTGCACAACCGAACCTCATGTACGTACCCGGTGTTCGTACACACAGGTTCTTGATACTAGTTTTCTCTTTCTCTCATCATCACTTGACTCATTCGGTCTCATGTACGCACACGGTGTACGTACACGGTGTTTAAACCTAAGTTTGCACATCGTTCGCTTGGGTTCGGTGTTCGATGCAAACCTATACACAAAGGCAAAGCATGTTTGAGGTTGAACGCGTGCACGAAATTTCGTACACGGGTGCAAACTTGTCGATGTTCATGGGAAGACTGACTTTTATTTATTTATTTATTATATCTTCGATATATATCGTACAGATTACACTTAATGCTATTGCTAGTGTCAATGTTAAAAAAATTTAAATCACTCGACTAAAGAACTCAATAGAATACTCCAATGTTCGTTCGACATTTTCATGAAAGCTTTCTTCACCGGTGAAGCATTCTGTTCGCTTAGGAACAACCTGTCGTAGCGAAAATATCGGAGCCGAAGCTGCAACGACAAACATAGGAGAATCAGTTGTTTTTTTTTGTTCTATCCCTTCCAAGCATGGGTGGCTCTTTTCGAATGGCTCGTAGTTTGCATCGGATTTGCATCAAACATTTTCTATTTTGATATCATTTTTCTTAAAATACAATAAATATTTGGGTAATAATTTATCGTTTATTTCAGTGGTGTTTAACCGGGGGTGAATTCACCCCCAGGGGTAAATTAAACTATTGTAGGAAGTGAATTATGCGAGATATATTTCAACTTGTTATCCTAACATTTCATAATAATGTGTCAAGAATTGAGATGTTTACAGAGAGTTCTCAGGGACAGATTTCTAATTAGAAAATTGTGGTTTACACCCAATTGAAAATCATTTGTTACAACAAGGTAATGATGGTAAGCATGGGACAAAGGGGTACATTATGGGGATTAATATTCGGAAAGGGGTACATGGAACTAAAAATATTGAAAACCTTTGGTTTATTCGATGTTCGAAAATAATAGAGTGTATCCACTAGGAGGTATACATCACTATTTTGTAGAGCTGTTTGCTTCTCTCTCTACTAGTTAGAAACAACGTGAGCGTGGAATTGTTAGTATGTCCGTCAGGTAAATGAAGGTTTTACATTAAGCTTATTTTGGGCCTCTCAAAATTGTTTCATTTTCTCATCGTAAATGCATGCTAATAACTTTTTATGATCTACTCAAACCATTCTCCCTTTTTCGACCGTACTTGTAAATTTACACCGATACATGTGATAAAATTTGTTTTTTCTCCATATAGTTTAATTCCCACATGGAGTAGAAATAGCTGCGTGATGCTGGGGATCATTTTTGATCATCCTACTCTACAGTCGCTTATACCTGTTCAATAATAGGGGCCTCGAATGGTCTCCAAACGGCTCTGCCCTTTCGCTTGGTGTGTGTTATCCACGATTATCAGTGAGCATACTTTGGACCATTTTGTGATCAACAGTTAGCAGAATGCGCATGATAAACCACAAAACTTGCAAAAATCAGCCTAAAATGTGACATGAAAACTATACTTTCAGTGTATATCTAAACATGACAGATGTTTTGAAGCCCATGACATTTTACTTCATCTATAACGAAATATATTTTTGATTGAGTCAGAGAAGAAATGTAGACAGTTTGAACCAAGCTGCACATATAAATGCCGTATGCTATGTTGTGATTGAAACCAGAGCCAAATCGGAATGGTTAAACCAGACAGATACTCAACGAAAATATTTTTCAATAGATTTTTGAAATGAATATCTGATTTTAATGGTTCCCTACACTTCTATATATTCTCCACTAGATATGTTACGAACGCGCCTTAGGTAATACCATTATTATTCTCAACCCAAACCAGGTGTGTAGATTTTATAACAACAGAACCCTCCCCCTCCACACTACTCTGATTACGAGACCTTCTTCGACAGTTTCCAACTAAAATGATATCATCAATTCCACTTGTAAACCGTTCACTATATGTATGCCCATACGTATACAAACATCCGATCGGGCACGTACGAATGTTCCGGCTTGCTCACACCCCAACCATGTGGCGCAGAGAATAGAATCTGAATAATACAAGTTATACTACATGAGGATAAAACTTTTCCTCCCACCTATCAACACCGACCCCTGTGCCGTGCTCTACCTCGATACTGCCCGAGGAACCGTTCAACAGGGCCAGCAGAATATATGTGGAGGTTTCATCTTACGTTTTCAATTCGATGAAATTGGAGCACTTTGGAGAATTCGCCCCTTTCTTCAGAAGTTTGCGGAAAATAGGAAACGGTAGAAGTAACCTGACCGGGACTGCTGCTAAGTGGTAGAAGATCTTAGCACAACGTTCAGAGTGAGCCTTATTCGGTCTTGTTCGGCCGAAACTCGCACTGCTGCCTGTTTCGATATCCTTTCGGTGCCACTGCACGCTTTGATCGGTGTGTATACAGTATTTTCCGTATCGCGCTCTATCTCTCCTCCCCACCCTTATTCATAGGAAGAAGGTCATTGTGTATACGTAACGTTAGGTGCTTGAGAATACTCTTCAAAGATGCTCCAGAGGCCACCGTTGTTCATAATCATTGAAATTGAACACACCACTTGTTGTCTCAGCTCTTTGCTGCCTTCCGAGGCAGGAATCTACGCTCGTTGTTGGTTTTTAGCCGAACATAATCGAACCGACCGCTGCTTCTGCTGGATAGACACATAAAGCTCTAATCTATAACCCTTTCGGCTGTTTAGCAGTAGCTCAGGCATGAAAGTTGCTGCCGTGAATAAAATCAGGGCAGGAAACGGGGGATCAGCTGTTATTCGTCGCATCTGGTCAGAAGATTAAATTTGCCAAAAAAAATGCGTAAAGACTTTCAACTTAACCCGCCATCCCCTAAATCCATCCCTGGAGACACCCATAACAGAAGATGAGTGGGCATCCGAGTCAAGTTGCGTTTATGTCATCCTTAACTATTTAGTCGTGGAGATACGCGACTTGAGCAGAGGAAGAGGCACTTTCCCGTCACCGAATCGCCCAGACAAAATATAAACCTGGGCCCGGTCTAATCAGATTGCTTCCGTGCTGAACCAACAGTGCGGAGCGGACCGCTCTCAATAACATTACTATCGCTGTTCTTACAATCGCACTGCCAATTGTGGTCCGGGACCACAATTGGCTCTGTGGGGAGGAAAGTTGTACCGTACCGCACAGCAAACGGATTCTCATCGGCTCTAAGAAGGACCAACATTCAGGACACTTGCACATTTATCAGATTCTTCAAGAATAGTCCTCTGTATTATGGTGCAAAATGAGTTGGTTGTAATGGGGAGGAGGGGTGGTTGTATTGTAGCCCATACACTGATTGGAGTGTATGTGTGTACTCAGACGTAAAGAACGAGGCTCATGGATTGCTAAAGAAAATGTATCGAGCCCTTGAGACGGTACGTATAATAGCTTTGAGCGTTGGGTGGTCCGGAGTGGATGTCGTCCAGGGAAGGCAGGTTATTCTCGGCTGAAGCCAACTGAAGTTGAAAGACAACAATGTGGCCCTGTAACGATAACGGAAAGTGTGCGGACCAAGACTGCATGACGCTTGGCTACAATACGACACCGATGCTGCTTAGAAAAGGCTTCCTTTGAATCTCGGCTACAGCCAGCAGAGCCGGGTCATCCATGTTCCGTGCGAGAAGCACAAACGGGCGGACGCAAAAAGATCTTTTCAAGTCGATAATCGAACTATCGGAAGAGGAAGTCAAGCCAAAGAAGCAGTAGCTTTTTGTCGTTTCACCAGCACCAGATGAGTGCTTCTATACGGTAGGTACGGGTAGAAGCTGATGGCTTCTCGGGAATCAGTCGACCATCCGGAAAGGATTGGTCGGGCGACGAATGGACGAATGACCTGCTTGGGCAAAGGATTATTTTATGGATAATTGATTGCTCGGTGGGTAATAATGCGATTTTAGCAGCTTTTCCTTTCTCACAGCGAAGCGTTTCTACTTTGGTGTTTTTGCCAGTTGTTTGTGACCTTTAGATTGGCATCCTTGTTGTCGCAGTTATGTCTTGTTAAGACACGGTGTCATTGAGGGATCAAAATATGAAACCGATAGTTCACTCAAACACTAGGTATCTGTATATTTCCATGTACTTATATATAAAGATAGTTAATGTTTTATACCCGTATCCTATTTATTTTAGCTTTGGGGATTCTAAATTTGCAAGAACTTTATATATCGTAATTTTATGCGATTCAAAAGGCCCTTAAAAGATTCTTTTCATCCATTAGATTTTCCTTCGTCGATCGTTACATACATAGTAATTGCCGATTAAATTCCGATTAATCGATCTAATCGATTATCATAACAATATGCCAATTATCTGAAAATCCACCAATTAGCCTCGATTATTGGTCGATTATTGATTTTTTTTATTGAAAATCGACGAGCAATCAAATCCACTTTGACCAGTGTGTGACATCTGTCTCGAGCTAATTAATGAATCAAATACGTTATGTTTTTCAAATTTAAGCCTTGAATGATTTGGCTGAAAGTATTAAAAATACTGTAGGTATCAAAATATATCGAGAAAAAAATTTAGATTTCCATCACTATAGGTGGCCTTGTAAATGTCCAGGTACCGTCGAAAAACAGAAGATGATTTTAATAGATCTTAAAAAGATATTAGCATCTCTGACCAATCTTACACCCAAAACGGCGCGCTTAGATTTTCTGGTTTTGGGCTCACAATCTCATTCCTAAAAGCAATCTTTTTGAACATTGAGCTGTTCGTGCACAATTCGAGATGACACACACTCACACACAAGGAAACTTTGTTGGTATTTGGTTTCGTATCTTTCTTCCCACACCCAACCATCACAATCAATCTCATCACCATTGCCATTCTAGATTAGAACCGACAAACTTCTATTCAGTAAAAACACCTCTTTACTACCCGTTCCATGACGACAACACTGGTGGAGTAGTAAAATGACATATATAAGCTTCACACTAATGATGAGTGAGATAATGTCGTTTGCCTCTCCGCCGCCGCGTCGGTACTTCAGCATCGACATTGACATATTTTGCTTTATTAATATTTCGTTTGTATGTATTTGTTGGGAACTAAGCCTTACTAGAAAAATGATTAACAGGTAGCATCATGACTGGAACCGACAAACATCTACTCGCTAAAACGCCTACTTTACACTTTGAACCATAGCGACACATAATGAGTAGTCGTTCGAATGAGCTATATAAACTTCGCATCATTGCAGCAGCGATCACAAATGAGGAATTCCACGAAGATCCGTCCGAAAATCTTAAAAATCGTGACCAACCATCTTAGATTCCAATGAAACTTTACACGTTTCACCGTCATGCAAGACTAAATATTTTCCACAGGTAATAAGATTATTTTGACTCAAGAGCAACTTTTCAAAAGGGCGTAAACGTTTCTGCGTGTATGAATTTCAATTTTTTTTTGTTCGATTACTGTATTTTATGCAGCAAAACTATCTAAAAACGAGTTACAGGGAATGAATATTTTTGTTAAGAGCATTTCGATTTAAAATGGCATTTAGAATCATATTCAAAAAGAAAATTGTATTTTTGACTGCAAATAGTAAGAATTATAAAAAAATGTTAAAAGTTGTTGTTAGGAAAACTTTTTTATTGAAAGCTTCTCCATGATCCATATACACTAAAAAGGTTTGTTTTACGTCTTTAAAACGATAAACATTAAATTTTTGACATTTTTTGATGGGGTAACGCGACTAACTTGTAAAAAGAGCATAATTACACGAATTAATTGTTTTTGAAGTAGCAAAATTTCAAATATCTCGAAAACTATCGCATTTTGGAAGATTTTTGTTAAATGCATTTTGATTTTTGGTGCTTAGAATTATATTCTGTTATAAAATTACAATTTTGTATGTCAATTAGTATGAAATTTAAAAACATGTACGAAGTTATTGTTAGAAAAACTTTTTTACCGATTTTTTCTCCATCATGCAATCATAATCAAAATGTTTCTTTTCTCTTTAGATTTTTGGTAACAAAATATAAAAAATTTAAAAAAATGGGTTTTTTCGCAATTTAAATTTTTATCATAAATTTTTGTTTTTTTGAAAAATGACACAACATTTTTTTCAGTGTATATTTTTTTCGGATAGAAGTATACATTCCCTGTAACTCGTTCTCAGATAGTTTTGCTGTATAAAATACAGTAATCGAACAAAAAAAATTTGAAATTCATACACGTAGAAACGTTTACGCCCTTTTGAACAATTACTCCTGTATCAAAATATTCCAATTGCCAGAGAATATCATGGAGATTCATACAGCGAACACACCTGCAAAGTTTCGTTCGAATCGACGATGGTCATATTTTGCGGTCGGCCGGTTTCTCATGGAATCCCTCAAATGGGACAGCATGGAGACGATGGTATGTGTTATTCAAGTTATCTCTGCACTGCATGAGACAACGGCGTGTAGCTACGGGGTACGATATTGTATTGCACAACTATGAGGTTGGTTGAACACTGACGCATCGTTTGGGAGCTTTTCGCTCCCAGTTCGAGAGCGAAAAAAACAGAATCAATTCCGCTCTCAAAGATTCGTTTTGGGTGTACCGAAAGTGACAAAGAGCATAACATACTATATGCGGTTATGGGAGTTCGAACTCAGGTGAGCTGCGTACAGTGTAATGGACTTACCAGCTGCGCTATTCCCATCCCATATGATATAATCTGATCTTCATAGTTGTAAGACGTTGTTTGGGGCTGAAGAGTGCCTCCGTCAATAATGTGGAATGATTTAGTAAGGAGAGTTAAACGTCAACTTTACAATGTCGACGATTCATTCAATCATTGTCCTGATTCTATGACAATCTAAGAAAAATATTTAGCAATATGCCAATAAAATTCAACATGTTCATAGATGACGACTACATGATTTACAAAAGTTACATTGATTCGTATAAAGTTGTTCTCAATTTCTTACTGTTCCTGATACGATGCAGTTGGAAAAAGTCAATTCCCAACTTTTAAAAAGCCACATTTTTTTTCAATCATAATTCAACTACATTTACAGATGATAATATTGAATATTACAGCCATTGAAATCAATCGATATTATGTCGAATCTTTGAAATAGTGTCTCTTCATACACAAATTGCCGGTGAGGTAGATTTTTGTTATATATTTTAACAGAAGTTTTACGCTTTCTTTTATAGTGAACGGTTTGGAGAGGCGAAGATAGCAAACAATTACGTATTTTCATATTCAACGAATTAGTATCTCAAAGACGGCGCCGGTAGTTAAGTGGTAAGTCTAGGGTTTTGATGGTAGAGTCGCCTCTCTGATGTCGGTGATAAGCACTCAGTGCAGAAAGAGACAGAAAGAAATAATAATAATAACAATAATTAGCCTTTTCAACTTTCGAAATTACTCGAACCTATTAATATGAACAACACAATTCATTTCAACAATTCACTAACACAACTATAAGCAGTTCATTCATAATCAGCTACAAACAGAAATGCAACCATCTACCAACGAGGCTCATCAAATACGCAAAGCAAATGTTATATCACTTTGACTGCAAAATTATACAAAATGTAAACCCAAACATAAATGAAAATAAATTTAAGTTACAAAAAAATTCATTTCAATACCAGTAATGTAAAACATTCGAAACAGCAAACACATCGAATGCACGTGGCCGTGAGGCACAAATTCTCGACTACTCATTCCTGATTCTGACGGCCTAATATTTTTGATAAGGCGGAGTGTCGTACAAAAATAACATAATTGATTCTGTACCAGACTACGACAGCATAGTGGAAAATGCCTAATCTGGCCGCGAAAGTATCGTGAAATCTCAAGAAGTCCAGGAGGAGAATCAAACTGGATTCCTAGTTTTAAGATAGTTGCAAAAAATTCAAGCACGCTATTTTAACCCACTGTTGTAAATTGCATTAAATTTCTAGTTTTAAGATAGCTGTAAAATTTTTCCTCTTTTATAAAAAAATATTTCAACATTGTAACCTCCTAGTTTTAAAATATCCAAAATATAAAAACAAACGAGTTTGTGTATGTGCCTATCAAAAAAACGAACTGAATTAAAAAAATAGTCCAGGAGTCATTTTTAAAGGTTTCCATGGTGATTTGTCTATTCACAATCCCTGGTGTGATGAAGAAATTAAAATTTCCCACATGCGCTTGCCAAATGTACCGAATTTCGACAGCTTCTTCTTCCACTTTCTGTACAGCTTTCTTGCGGCCGCTCCTGGTGCCTTTCGAACTTTATATACGTATTGTAGAAAACATTTCATTGAAGCGAGTAAAGGCGCTATAATCTAGGCTCATTAGCCAGGGCAGGACTAAATACCTCTGTCCTATCCCAGGAGCTTAGGACCAAAGGAGCGACATTAACCTTTTTTTAGCCAAATCACTCCCAACGATTTACCAAATCCCCATCAGATTGAAACGATCGGTACGGTTGTCCACGTTTCTTCCTTATTCAAGGTTCAAAATGATTCGTTGATTGAATTCTTCATTGAATGAATAATTTGATTGTCACATACCATATGTGCAACAAACATTAATGCTGATAAGAAAAATTGTACGCGAAAGTTTGCAATTTTCCAGGATTCCTACATGTATTGGCTGTGTATGTAGACTAGGCTAAACTAGCATTGTAGAAAATAATTCATTGTTTTTTGCTCAAAATGATTTTAAACTTGAATCAAAATTTTGTATTGATGTTTAAATTGCTCCAATACCATCCTGATCATGTAGTGCCTCGTTCCCTATCGCTACCATCACTCCGGTTGATTGTCTGATGCTCTCTAAAAATCACATGGGATAAGGTGCAATGTGTGAACCCGAGCAACCGATCCATTGTTACCTCGCACGCTAAAGAGTTACAAACAATTAAGTGCTACTATTTTTTGGACCAATGATTCTATGTTGGGGGCCCCTAAAAGCCCGGGACCCCTGGCCCTGGCCCAGTGTGCCCATGCGTAAAGACGGTACTGCTGACGAAGGTTGATTAAGGGGGAGGGTCAATTAATTGTACGCATTTTTTTCCTTCTGCATTAATGACAAACAGCTAACTGTACCGTAAATTCAGCAGTTCAACCGTATTATTATGAAATATGTAGTGATGGGATCGAGTATGAGAGTATTATAGATGGTCGCGTTGGGTTTTTGGAGTCTTCACTACAGGGATTAGAGTGGCAAGGAGACGCCATGTTCGGATTGGGGTTGCAATTCAGCTATAGAAGCTTATAGTTGAGTTCGGATTCAGGACGGAGCATGTCGTTTCTTTGGTTTTTTAATCTCTTTAGTTCTCACAAGTCTCCTATCTCATGCCTCCACGCGAGTCTAAGTCTATTGATGACATTTGGTCCTTAGACCGGCGACGACTGGGTGCTATCAGCCTTCTGCCGACAGTAGCTGAATGAGAGGGTGCGAACAGATCTAATCAAGGAAACACTACCGTAAAAATGAATATCTGATCGGAAATCAGCCGCAACAATACTTTAATCTGACCAGTATCGATGATCGCGGGTCAATACATACTGGAAATTCGCCGCATCTGTTTTTATGAATTTAATTTCAAGTTTCGTTATTGCTAACCAGCCCATGTTAATAATTCTTTGTGTTTCTCTTCAATGGTCGTTATTATCGCTCGTATACGTGTATTTTACAAATCATCCGATACGTAAAATATGAAATACATACCTTGATTTATAACATCTCGCGCTATCATAACTCTTAGTCTGTAGAACGAGTTATCACTCGGTAGTTTTCAAACAAATAAATATACCGTAGAGAAGAAGCAGCGAATTCTGTCAAAATACTGTTACAATAGATAGTGATCCGACCCATTACGCTGATAAGATTAGCTTTTCTAGGCAATATTCCCACGGTCGGCTGTGTGGAGTTCAAATTGCTTTTATTTAGGAAACATATGATACTATCGGTAGCCGACTGCCCAGAGTTTAAAAAGAACCAAAAACTAAACAAGATCTTTTCTTTTTCGAGTGATCTTGTACTCGAAAACTAACTAAACAACTACATAATAAAATATTCTTTACAGGTCGCATCGCTTGCTTGGAGCGAATCCTAGACCTTATACCCTTCCAAACCACCAACTCCGCGACACCTATGGAAGAGTCTGATGAATCGTCGTCCTTCCGTTAAGTAGGTGGAGTATCAACACTTCCCGTCTACCTTATCCTTTATCCTTCCCCGTCAACGATGGAGATGGGGGCGGCCGGCAATGATGGCTATCATGTGTTGAGATTTTAATATGGGTCATCGGCACAACGCAACGATACGATCTTTCTATCTCGTTCCATTAAAAAGTGGATAATAGCGCCACCCTAGCGAAGGAATTCCGAACTAGTGTGATATAGTCAAATAAAGGGCTAGATGCCATGCAATAACTTTCCCAAATACGTGATAACTCTAAAATGAAAGATAAGGAAAGGACCCCTTTTGGAAGCTAGGTAATCCCGAAGTTACCCCCTCGAACTACGAGAATGCTCGTGAATTGAAAGGTAGTTCATGTAATGATCTTATTGAATTACTAATAAAATCGTGTATTTTAACAATAAAAACTATGTTAATTTGAAAATGCAGAAGTTTTTTTTCCATTTCCTGTAAAAATGTAGAATGTGGGTTAGCCCCATTTGGACGCCAGCCATTCATAGGATCATTTCGATTTAACCGTTTATTAGATTCAGGATTCTTTTTTTAGCATTGAAAATGCTTTACTCTACTATATGAGGCTGCGGCTAGGTGTAAAACTAAAATCTGATTACGAACTGCGTCACGAAAATGTGGCATTACTTTAAACAACTGTAGCGCTGTTAATTGTTGATGGATTTGCGTCATTTAAATACTAATAGATTAAAAGAAGTCCAACTTAAAAATTGGATGCAACTATAAATTGGTATTTCAACTGTTCACTATTGAAAAATCCGTATTATTGTAAAAAACATTGGGAAAATGTAAGAAAACAGACAAAGTTTTCGTTTACGTTTTGTTAATTATTGAGGAATTTTCATGATTCAAACACCAATCAATTCAGAAAATTGCCAGTAAAAAATTGTCAAATTTATCTGTGTATTTTATTAGCACACTATTGAAAAATCCGTAAATATGCAATAAATAGGGAAAACATAAACAATTTTCACAAATTTGCGCAAGACTTTCCCTAGCACAGACCTCATTTCGACATTCATAAGCGCCCTACACAATTCATCGCTTGATATAAACGGAATGTTTTTGACCGAATTCCTTCATTGCAATGCCTGCTCTGCTGGCAGAACCAATTGGATTATCGCTACTGTTGCTTGAAAGATAACTGTTAGATCTTTCATTTGAACACGAGCTACGGAAGGGGGACATTTGTCTGTGCGCTGAAAGGATTTTGTTCGCAGCTTCAAACAACAATGGCGGAACAGAAGCGAGATGGTGAATTGCTGGTTTATGCCGTGCGTATCAGCCGTGCAGGCAAGGTTCAAATCGTTCCATAGGATTCTCGTCACGTATCCCAAAATATAGTTATTAGCAAACCGTCTTTACTAGGATGAATAGATAATGGAAAAATGAATTCAATTATATAATTCCTTTTATTAACTTGTAATAAGTTTGTGCTTGGTAATTCTGTACCTTTACCAGTGAATCATAATATATGTAAATATTCCTCAAAATAATCTACCAACCCGAGTTTTTCCAAACTTTTAACAAAATCAGTGAATGTGGCAACCCTGCCGCTAAGCGAAACGCATATCAAAAAGAATGATGAAAATATTTTTATTTGTCGTGCAAAAGGATGGTCTTCCATCTGCACCAAAAAGTTAATAAAAGAAATCACCTTGTGTTATATAGTGCTCATTTGACATGAGCTGCGAAAGAGGACTGTTCGTCTGTGTGTATGCAGCAGAAACGAATAGCCGGCGCGACAAGGTTCGAATTGTTTCAAAGGATTCTCGTCCCGTATCCCAAAACATAGTTATTAGCAAACTGTCCTTATTAGGACGTATATATAATGGAAAAAATTTGTTTGCGCCTTTAAGAGTTAATAATGCTACATTTTCAATGTAACTGCGGTCGTGTCTTGTACACAGCTCTTTAATTTTTTCATTTGAGTTCATTTTATCTATTTTATTCGTTTCATTCTGTGCAGTATATTCATTTCGTAAATTTTATTCATATCATAAATTTAACTTATTTAATTTACTGTTTAATAATAATCATTAATAATATGAATATTCCCGTTCAGTTCATTTTATTCATTGCATCCAAATTATTAATTTGACACAAATTAATTTATATTACTAGTTTTATAACTGCTCAAATTTTCATTTTACTCATTGTATTTATATTATTCTGTTTATTTTCTTCTTCATTTCTTCATTCTACCAATTCCGTTTTAGTTTATTCATTTTGTTCACTTATTATTTTTTCCATATTATTTATTTCATATTTCATTTATTTATTTTTTTTATTCTTTTTGTGGATTTTTTATCTTTTCATTACACTCATTTTATTTATTTCATGCGTTCCATTAATTTTATTTTAATAATTTTATTGATTTTGTTCAATTTTATTATTGAATAAAATAAATAATTTCTTTCATTATGTTTATTTTATTCATTTCATTATATTTATTATTTTTTTTTTAATTTTATTGGTTTTTTTTCAGTTCATACATATTATTCAGTGTCTTCAATTTATTCATTTTATTGATTCAGTTACTCCTTTTATCCATTATATCCAATTTGTTAGTTTGAATCAATTCAATTTAACTTTCATTATCGCCCGTTACCCAGTGGGAAAAAAGTATCAAAACGCGACTTTGCTCAATAGCTTGATAGAAGGCTAAGTATTGTTATCAAAAATGCATACTTCTTATGTAAAAATGTCTGGGGAATCGATTGCAGGTCTTTAAAAAAAAACGTACAGTACACTATCACGCCCGTTTTGTCCCAATTCCCCTTTTCGTTTGAGTTTATGTTCAAAACTGAATATATAACTCGGAAGAAAATCGAATACGGCTGACAAAAATTAGTATTTATTATGTGAAAAAGTCCAGAGAATCGATTGAAGATAATTAGAATAATCTCACGAAACGTATACACCCATTTTACCCCAATTATCCGCAAAACTAAAGTTTGAAGTTAATCTTGGCTTTATATTTCGGTAAAAGGCTATATGCGGCTAATGTAATGATTCTTATGTATAAAAATCCAGGTTATCGTATGAATATAGTTAGACTGGTCGCCCGAAACGTATGTACCCGTTTTACCCCAATTCCTCCCATAACTCAAGTATAGAGTTAAACTTGGCTCAACATTTCAGAAAGAGGCTGAATGCGGTTGATCAAAAGTAGTATTTCTTATGAAAAAAATACTAGGGAATTGATTGAAGATAGTTAGAATGGGCGCACAAAACGTGTGTACCCGTTTTACCCCAAATCTTCCCATATATCAAGTGGAAAGTTAAAACTGGCTGTGCTTCTCAAACAGTAATTCTTATGTAATTCTTATGTAGAAAAATCCGAGGAATCGGTTGAAGATAGTTGAAATGATCGCACGTAGCGTTTGTATCCGTTTTACCCCAATTATTCACATAACACAAGTGTGGTGATAAACCTTACTCAATATTTCAGAAAGAAGCAGAAAGCGGTTGATCAAAGGTATTTTTTTATGCAAAATAATCCAGGAAATCGATTGAAGATAGTTCGAATGATCGGACAAAACACGTGTACCTGTTTTACCCCAAATTCTTCCCATAACTCAAGTGTGAAGTTAGACCTGGCTGTACCTTTCGGTAAGAGGCTGAATGCGGCTAATGAACAGCAGTAATTCTTATGTACAAAATTCCGGGGAATACTATTAATTTTCCTTGGTTTTGATATACTTTTCAAAATAAAAATCCAGTTAACAAATTTTCTATTGCGATTGGAGCTATGTTCACCTGTTAAAACATGTTATGTCTAAGGAAGAACCTTTGATGATATGTGGGCATGTAGGGTCTATTAAATCAAAGTGTAAGTGATCTTCCTATGGAAACATAGCAAAACACGATTTTTGATTGGAGACACCTCTAAATCATGTTCAAATTAAACCATTTTTGGCGAAAGTTCTTAAATTCACACCTAGAACAAAAATTCGAGCTGACCCATGTATATTTCAAAACTTTTTCAAAATGTAAAGAGGTCTAACCTACAGATGCTGGATTCGTGAAGTTCCAACTTCATTTAATCAGTCAAGCAACGAAAGAGTTTTTGACTGTTTGGTGCTATTTCTTTTCATCAGCCTCTTTTCGAGAATAACAGCCAGTTTTAACTTTCCACTTGAGATATGGGAAGATTTTGGGTAAACGTTTCGTGCGACCATTCTAACTATCTTCAATCAATTCCCTAGAATTCTTTGCATAAGAAATACTACATTTGATTAACCGCATTCAGCTTCTTTCTGAAATGTAGAGCCAGGTTTAACTTTATATTTTAGTTATGGGAGGAATTGGGGTAAAACGGGTACATACGTTTCGGGCGACCAGTCTAACTAAATTCAAACGATAATCTGGATTTTTATACATAGGAATCATCACTTTTGATCAGCCGCATATAGACTTTTACCGAAATATAAAGGCAGGATTAACTTCAAACTTTAGTTTTGCGGAGAATTGGGGTAAAATGGGTGTATAGGTTTCGTGAGATTAATCTAATTATCTTCAATCGATTCTCTGGACTTTTTCACATAATAAATACTAATTTTTGTCAGCCGTATTCGATTTTCTTCCGAGTTATATATTCAGTTTCGAACATAAACTCAAACGAAAAGGGGAATTGGGGCAAAACGGGCATGATAGGCGTGCGGTCAACGTAAATACTATCAATCAATTTTTAAGACCTTTTAACATAAGAAAAACCATTCCTGGTAAACAACATCCAGTCTTTTCAAAAAAAGTCGCGTTTTGGGTCCATTTTTTCCCATTGTGCGTTGTTTGTTTATTGGACAAAACTGGGTATAATTTGGCGGTTTCAGCGTTTTAGCTGTGCTCCATTGCCGTTGATCATTTTCGCTACAATGACCACTGGCTAGATCTTACGTAACGGGATTGCTCTCATGGTTATGTCGCGAATATAATCGATACTGCTCTCTATCGTCTCGGTTTGTTATTTATTCTCAAAGCAATTCGTCGTCAAATAGCATAACGTCGTGCGTGGATAATGGTTACAAAAGAGCTGGCATGTGACACGTTACTCTATAAAGAGAGCGTATATGCTTATAATATAACGAGTTAAACACGATAATTATTCTAAGATAGTAAGATTCAATAATATCAACTTTTCTATTACGATAGATATCTCTAGACAACAAAGACAATCGTATCACATTCTAGATTATTGTTCTCAAATCGCTTCATCGAAGTAAAGAGATTTTGAAAAATACCCTGTCTTATAAAAAATATTTGTTCAATTAAAAATAAGCAGCACTCCCGATGGATGGCTGTCCGGAGCTCAAGTTGCGTATTCTACACGCCGAGAGTTCCCGAATTAATACAACAAATGGTAAATCTTCTAAAAATTCTCGGCAACCGGCTGCTCAGAGCAATTAATACATGATAACACTTCTGAGAGTCGCATAGATTGTATCACTTACCAAGGTGAATCCGGATCTACGCAGCTATTTATCCTAACCCACTAACAAAACCTCCTTTCCGTGAAAACCGTGGAGATGCAGAGGTATACACGGTCTCTATACCAACGGTTATCACACTAACATTCCCTTCCTTCCCCGATGACTGTAAGGACGTGGCCGGCGCCGTTATTGACACTTCAAAATTTTGAACTCTCGAAACGTGCACATGGAGAATAGAAAGCTACTCCCAGGCTCCATTCATTGATTCTTTGTACAATTTCGCTTGTTCAGGTCAATCACGGAGTAGCAACTACGAATTGTATGGTCATCATGCTCATGCTCATGCTCAATGACCACTGGCTAGATCTTCGGTAACTAGACCGCCATGGAACTTAATTAAGGGTGAAATCTGTTTTTTATGGCACTCCATTTTGAACACTTCCGAATTCGTAGTTTTATCTGTCACAAAAATTCTTTTTTTTTTTGTCACAGGAACAGATCCCTTGCCAAACAATAATTCATTTTTGTGGGAACAAACTTGAATCTACTAGATTCTATTACTTGCTGCGAGCCGGAGCCTTCTAGAATTTGAGCTAGAGGTTTTTTTTATTAAAATTAAATTTTGCAGATGATCAAGACACATCATCAGCACTTGGTCGTACACCATACGCGTTCGGATTATGACCGCTGTTTGAGGCTTCGATTGGACTGTTTATTATCACGGTAATATTTGTAATCGACGGATTCGCCAACAATTCAGCGATTAGTACTCAGTTTTTTCGCCAAATCCTTTTCAGATACGTTGGGACCAGCCTTGAATTTCCCAAAGACCTTGGGTTGTTCGGAAAGTGCAGTTGCAGGCAGTTATGAGCAGTGGCGGCGCGAGGTATTTTGCTGCTCGGGGCAGAGAGTTAAATTTGCCGCCCCTTTTATTACGAACGTATCAAAAGAGATCGAATATTTCCCACGTTTTCATATATAACAAATATAATAGACGGGTGGCTTTTAGCCGAATGCTGATTGGCCGCACGCCATTCATCCGAATGAGTAATTAGGCCGAATGCTATTTTATTTATCTGCGTAACCATAACAGAGTTCTAAATAATCTTTAAACTGGAGTCGACTGTTTTCAATTTTTAGGTCAGGTGTATGGCTTTGCAGTCTAATGTTTAAGCAAAAACAAACTATTTTGTTTTCTTCCGACGTTTCGGTCCGTTTGGGACCTTTTTCTGATCTGTTGTTATACAACAATGGATTGTCATATGATTATTCAGAATCATCTGTTTCGATCGTGTCATTTCGGGATCGGAACGCTCGTCTTATTTTCCCTCTGAATTCGGTTCAGTCAATATCTCTCAACTAACTGCTAACAAAAGTTAGCAGAACTTTATAAGTTAAAGCTCGTTATATTTGGATGGTCTCTAAAAAATTGTATTGTTTATACCTTTTCAAATATGAATCCCAAATTTTTAAAATTTTCAATTAAGTTCTTCTAATCGTCACAATATAAAACTATCATTAACGCATATTTTATTCTCGAGTATTTTCAAAAAGATGCGGACCATCTTGAAAAATAATACTTCTTCCAACTATAACCCCATATTTATTTCCGTATGTATGTTGGAATTTTCTTAACATGCTACAAATAATATTTTTCGTAACATGCTACTAATAATATATTGGTAGCATATAAATCGATGTTAAACCGTGTAATTTTGGAGGGGTCCTACAAAAAATGTAAAGAGCCGCTGTTCTATATCATACTGAAGCGTAATGTACTATATTTAGGCAGTTATCATAAAAAAAGTTTTTAAGGGGTCACAAGTAACGGTCTTTAATTTAGAGAGCATTACAAGTAGAGATTTCTGGTCTTCATTAAAAACGGTTGCAAAAACAATCTCTTCAACATTTCTGGTTATATTTTCTAGTTTTTCAAAACTTCAAAAAAGGAAACAATTATTACGCTTCAAGAGGAATAAATCACTGAAACTATTTCACTAAAACTAAGGCTTTAGGATAGTTTGACGCTAGGTTTGGACAAATACACACTGTGAAACCGTTTGATAGGGACATAAGTTCCATGAGTCATACATGTATGCATGTACCTTAGATCGTGTTTTCTAACCTATAGCAAATTGATTTCACGAAATATACAGGAGCGAAATTTTTCTCAGCGCTACGAATAATCGAATCTGGACTGTAGCTTAGAAATGTTGTCTGCTGAATTGCTCGGCTCAAAAAATGATTTCAAAGCTACCACAAAATATTAAAAGAACTTAAAGAACTTTGAGCTATTTTATATTTTGTTTCTTTGCCATAATGCAATAGTATAAACTTCATTTTTAGTTTTAAATAAGTGACTTGATCTTCCTTATCTTGATTTAGAGGTTTTGACATTCTTCAACGGAATAATATACTTAGCTCATATTTCGATTTAAGTCTGCTTCCTCATCTCGTATAGATCAGTACCTAGTCAAAAAGCGGTGCTTGCGAACAGTATACAAACAAAATATACTACCTGCACCATGCCGCTCTAACTTGTACGTGTAACATATAGATAATGGGAGAACACTATCTCGATTGACTTTCCGCAGACCCGTCTTACATCTACAGTACGCGAGGTGCAAAGTTGATCAAGGTGACAATGGTATTTTTTCTTACAGAAGTACCCCACATACAGCTACATTATACGAGACAAGTAGTACTAAAAACGTTTAACTCCTTAGCCGAGACAGGAAACTTCTTAGCGAAGAAACGTGCATCACGACGTCGAATATGAAAATGTCTAATGGAAAATCGCCTGCATGATTTGGCACCTCGTACTGCCACAAAGATTCATGTCAAAATAGGGAAAAATGGAATCCGTCTACAACGACACTTGGAAAAACTTTTTCCCTAGCATTCTGAACCAACCTATATCGTCTTACTTGACATTAAAGGGCAGATCATCTCAAGGTGTTAACTGCACGCAAAGAACCCAATGCATGTAAATTGGACAGACGCCCACGTACCAGTTCTGTAACCAGACGGCACACTACGGTAAGCCATTCGCCAAAACAACTAAAGGAAAATTCATCTACTACAACCAACACCACGAAACAGCCTTTGACATATGCTGATACACCAAAGACAGCCGGCCAAAGAACACAAACCGAACAAACAATATTACCCGGTATCCTCGTGCAATAGTCAATATGCCTAGGGAATAAATAAACAAGAAAGAAGACGGTTACACCAGTCACTCAAAAACACAAAATGCACTAAACAAGCAATGGCGAAAATCAAAGCTCTAGCGACGACGACATGAACACAAACACAAGCAAGGAAGAAAGCAGACGGAATGGTCAGCAAGCGGCAGAGGATAAATCTGACTATTGCTCACCACCAAGAAAGGAAATTAGCACAAAAAGCTGAAAGCAGTGCGCCCAGAATAGTTTGAATTGCTAATTTAATTGTATTTTTGAAACGTATATTATTTCCAAAAAGGCGAAAGACTCTCGAGGTTACAGCCTTAATAAATGAATAGAAATATTTCAATTTGTTTTGTCATTGAACATTCCCAAAAATCTAAATTATTTACAAATAATTTCTTTAATTGGCATGCACAAATCATTGTAGGATAATAGTTATAATATCACCCTTATT
Organism: Topomyia yanbarensis; assembly: GCF_030247195.1. NCBI lineage: Eukaryota > Metazoa > Arthropoda > Insecta > Diptera > Culicidae > Topomyia > Topomyia yanbarensis. Next base: position 389,264,818 of record NC_080672.1, read on the forward strand.
CTTGTTTACGACGAATGTGAGATTCGAACGAAAGTTGTGTCAATTCTTGTTCACAACAGCAAAATCAAATGAGCTTCGTTCGAACTGCAAATCTCGCGTTCGCCGTAGACAAGAATAAGGGTATATATACCCAATCAACAAGTATATTTGTATTATGTTTCCAATTATATATTTCTTTCTTACAACATGAACTAACCAAAACATATAAATAAATGCTTGACATTCGATTAAATTGCGTTCGCCAATTAGCATTCGGTCAAATGGCTGTTTAGCTCTTAAGGCCAAACGACCCTATCGGCTAAATAACATTCGGACGAACGACACTAGGCTAAATGTCCTATTGGGTTTAAATTATAATGGCATTCGGCCAATTGACCTGGAATCGATGAAAGTATTAGAAAATGTCTGTATAATTTTTTTCTGATTATTTTCATTACTTGTTCATATGTTATACAATTTTCAAATTGTATCTTTCTTGCCTTCGCTGCAGGTAGAAGTGTCACACTTTTCCTTAGCGTAAGTATTGAAAAACTACATTCGAAAGTGGCATTGTTTACATATTTTCAGCTAACCGTTTTATCTCACATATGCATTTTAACTCAAATTTTGATGAAAATTGTTAAAAATACTTGAAAAAGATGAACTAGAATTTGTATTGAGTTGAAACAGAGTTAAGAAAATATAGGAATAATTAACCAAGCAGAGGGCGGCATTGCCTTGACATTTTTTATTAATTCAGAGTAAAACGTTTGCCAAATGGACAAAACAAACATTTTTACAAAATTGTTAACAAATTCAATATTAAATACAGAACAATTCCTTTAAAAATGTCGATTATCTTATACAGGCGTGTTTTCATTCGGAAGTGTTCGCTCGGAAGTTCATCCCAGTATAACCTATGCCGGTATTTAGTCACACGAAAATCATGCGCAAGGTGAACAGAGACGAGTTTCCGACACATCCTTTGACATTGAGCAATACATAGTTTTGAATTGTGCGTCACATCCGTCGTTCCGATCTCCTACCTCCCTCGTTTTCAACAGACGCCAAAATAATATAAATTGGGACGTTTCACACACGAAATGCCGCCCCGAAATTTTGCCGCTCAGGGTGGCTGCCCCCTTCGCCCCCCCCCCCCCTAGCGCCGCCACTGGTTATGAGAGACTCAGTCTATTTTTTATCACACGACTCACAGTTCAATTAAAATAATTTTATTTTAATTTCATGCTCACTCGAGAATGGACGCAATAATGCAATAATCCGTTCGTCATTTACGCCGACTGTCATATGTTTTGAAAACCGGTATTTTCTTTCTAAACTCTCCCGAAACATTTTTTCTGGCTACATGCTTGTACTCGAGATATACTATTCAATCGACGAACTTGATCGAGTGCATGACACTATCTCTTTCCCGCAGACAGGAATACCAAATACCACAGAGATCAACATGGCAAATTAATGAAATCGCAACAAAAAATTTAAATTAATCTTCTAGAAAATAACTCAGATGAAGAACGCGTCAATGTGAAAAATTTGAACTTAGATTTAGGGGTGGGTCTGCAATCTTCAGAACAGATTTTGGAAGCAATCAGCATCGGATCTCTACAACGTTTGAGTGATTGTACATTGAAAGATCCCCAGCCTTTTCTTATTTCTGTGAATGATAATCAACAGATCCTTTCAGTTTCACCTTTTCTCTGGAGTGAATGGCAAGTAGGTATTTTAAGGGAATATGAGTAAATATCGCTTTCAGTTGATGAAACAGAACGTCTTATGTGGAACTAGACTAGCTTGCGTTCAATTACAGGATCCGCATGGTAATTCTCGGTGAAAGAAGATGATTCTTCGGAGATGATTTCAACTAGGGGACAGAAGGATATTCATAAATGCAGCGGGTGCTCTCAACATTAGTCAACTATATACCAGTGATTAAAATGTTCACTGTTGCAAGTTCTGAAATTCTGAAAAGGAAATTTTCTTTTTATTCAGTGATTGATAGTTACCTTTACAGATCTGCCGTTTGAGTCAAAGTTGTAAAGTTGTAAAGACCTAATTTCACTCAAAGATATATCGTATGTATGCGTTTAACCATCTTTCTAAAGTTGCCTTAAAATTGGGTGCAGGACTTTTTTTCTTGTTAAAATAATAGATGCAATGTTCAGCCAAAAACATATTCAACAATACTGCAAAGCGTATAGTATGCTAAAGTCAACATAAAATACAAAGTACCCTTCTCGGAACATCCCCCCGTTCGCTGGGATGCATTCGAAAAGGGTGAAAATTACGCAGTCAAATGAAATCGGACATAAATTAAAGCTTGCAGTGTGGAAAACGGCAGCGTGCGATTCAACCCGTACGAGCCATACCCGGACCGTAAAGAAGCGTACATGATTTTCATGGCGCAAAAGGAACATTTACGACAAATTGGATAAAATAAACTTTTTCCCATGTTCGTTCAGCGTTTTGCTGCTGGTGGGAGGTTGTGTCCAAAAATGATTACGCGCGTGTTTGATAAGGTAAAGCTGTCTGTTTTCGACTTTCGTGCGTTTGCCGCGATGAAGACATCTACAAAGGAAGTCTTAGTTCCTGAATGCACCGAACACCCTTCCGAGATTAACCTCGTCATGGCCATGTTGATTGTAATCAACACCGTTCATAGGAAGCTGTAACTCTTGATTTATGCAAATTTAAATCGCAAAAACTAGTAAAGCGGTAACTATTGCCATTCATTCGGGTACTGGTGGTTATTAATATTATCCATAGAAGCACAGAAATCATTTCTAGTAGTCTGAGAGGATTCCATTGGAATATCGCAGTGGGAGAGAGTCTCGGTTAACAATGAAACGTTTTATATTACTTCGTTGTTATTGATGAAAACTGATAAAAAATTTTCTGTCTTCTATTATCTTTTTGACTCATTTGAAATTGTATAAAGAAATTCGTCGCAATGTAAAAAGTATTGCAAGGTAAAAATTCGAGCATCTTCTAGCCCTACAAGGGAAGCATCTATTTTAATCAAAATGTGTTTTTAATTTCTCTTTCAACTCCGACAGTTTTAAGAAAAATAGCACTGCAAAACCAATACACACTAAAAACAATAGGAACATGAAAGGGTTAACACGCCAACTTTCCGTTCCTATTTCCCACCAACAACCGGCACAGGAAGCTGGCAAATGGGAAAAGGGTATCACAGTGAAAATGTAGTTCTGACTGCAATTTATTTCAGCTCCAGCACTACCTACCGGTCCTTGTCAGTCGGGACACTTCCCACTTCGCCATTTTACTCTGACAAGCGCATTGTTGGCCGTTAGTTATTATATCTGCTCTCTTGTAGCAACTAGCAGCTGAAATCAAGACATTATTCGGACGGAAGACCATTGTGTGAAGGCGAACAAAATTGCCTCGGAAATGGAACACACAACCTACCGACGCTGAATTCGTGAAGTTCCAACTTCATTTAATCAGTCAAGCACCGGATGAGTTTTTGACTGCTTGACGCTATTTCTTGGAATCCAGCAAATCTTTTCTTCACGGTTTCTTAGCAATAATTTTATGGTATTCTAACGAAAACAGCAAAATACGAACCATCTGAAAACTTCCTCCGAAGCCTTGAGATAATAGACTAAAAATAACTTAGGGCGTGCTACTGCAAATCCTCGATCCATCTGCAGATAAGCTCACTCATAACGTTAATTGGAACGAAGAAAAAATAATTAATTAGCGTTAAAACTTTCCAACTGAGTTCTGGTCATCCGCTTACGAAAGTGCAACAGATCCGCAACGGGAAGCAGAATAGAAGAAAAAAAAGTGCGACCAAGATTGGCATGCCAAATAAAATGCAAGCGGAAAGCAGAAGCTGCTTACCCGGGGTACGATGAAGATGAGAAACTGCGGGATGATTCATGGAAATGATTTATTACTTCACTTCAACCGTTGGGGGGTGTGGGCTAACCACGACGCACACTGGCGGGTCTTCGTTCGAAAGCGGGACAAAACCATTAAAAGTTGTTTGATTATGGTAGAAATACTATATTAGGATAGTTCTGGGGCACTAAATTACATTTAATTGAGATTTTTTATGGTATGCAAAATATCCAAGATAGTCACCAATATGATGACTGCTGAATTATAAAGTTCCTTGAGCAAGGCGTTCAAACCGTCAGAAATTTTCCAGAGAACTTCCTAGATATAACTAAACATTATATATAGTTTATAGACGAAGCCACCTGCAAGTCTTCGGCAAAGTTATAACTACTACTATTGCAAATTAAATTACTGAGGATACCAAATGTATATATCTTATAGTCATCCTAGATCATGGTTTAAGAGGAACCTAACTCTCTTTCTCACATGGAAAGCATAAGGGGCTCCAAACATGGCTGGCGTCTAACGTGGGTAGTATGGGCAGTTCTCCCCACTCCAAAATAACCGAGTGGGTAATCACCCACTCTGAAATTTGAACCTATTATACCCACTCGGGATAAAAGTGTGACGCCGGTAATGGCTCCAAGCACTTTTTCGGGTATGGCTGAGACAATTTTACTAATATTCAGATTCTCAAATCTTAGGTCAGGATAAGGTTTCATGCAGCAAGTTTAATGTTTCACTTAAGGAGTTTGCTAGAACTGCAATAAAAGAATTACTACTATACTGCCGCTATACGCATATTAGCTCCAATTGGAAACCCCATAGAACATGTGCGAATAACGGAAATATAAGAAGAGCCGTATCGTGGTCTTCTGGCGCCCTTGGCGAAGTATTATTTTTGCGTCCTTTTACATTTTACATTGGCTTTCCTTTTCTAGTCGACATTCGAACAATAATTTAGTGTGCACCTTAGAGTGACAGAAAACAAATGACCTCAATCGGCTCACCCCTGAGTCGATTCCTAGTCCCACCAGGAGTACTTGCACCAAATCGGACAAGTCTAGCTACCGGACCAACGCTCCTGAAGTTTGTATGGGATTTTTCGACAATTTACATGGAAAAAACCTACTAGTTCGCATTTTCGCCGCTAGGAGCCACTACATGCATCGTATTATCACTGTAAGTGAAAACAAGAAAGATAATTTAATTGTCTACAACTTTGTCGAGGACTGCTAGTCAATCCGGATTTGCAAAAGAATTTATTAAACTGTTAACGAAGTGATATCTGAGTCAGTTTTACAAGAGGCCTAACCAACATTTTTGTGAAATAATCGTTGAGTTTAGCGCAATAGAATGACCAAAAGAATTATAGTAAACAATACGATGTTTTGTTTTGTTTGTTTAGAAAATTTTAGTTCCAGCTGTGGCCACGTAGATGGCGCCAACACAAACTTTTCAACAAAAATAGATAGAAATTAGTTGTCTTCCACAAAGCTGTAGAACAGGCATTTTTCAATAATTCTTCCGAACATCTCGATATTCTACTTCTTTTCTATGAAAAGTTTGTGTTGGCGACCTTTATGCGATCACAGGTGGAACTAACATTTTCTAACCAAAACATAACTCGGATTAAGTACTATAATTCTTCTGAACATACTATTGAGTCAACCTAATGATTATTTCACAAAAATGTATAGTTCGTGGGAATCAAGTATTGACACACAACCATGCATTGCTTGGCCCCATGCAAAACGGACTCATAAATCACTTCGTTAAAAGTTTAATAACTTCTTTTAATAAAGTCGGATTGATTAGCAGTCTTCGACAAAGTTGTAGACAATTAAATTATCTTTCTTATTTTCACTTGCAGTGATAATACGATGCATATAGTGCCACCTAGTGGCGAAAATGCGAGCTAGTGGGTTTTCTCCATGTAAATTGTCAAAAAATCCCATACAAACTTCAGACACGTTGATGCGGTAGCTAGACTTGTCCGATTTGGTGCAAGTACTCCTGGTGGGACTAGAAATCGGCTGAGGGGTAGGCCGATTGAGGTTTCAAAAATTCATTATTTTTCTGGGCAGTCTAGTGTATCTATATGGAAATATCACATTTATTCCTACTTATTTTATGCCTTATCCATGGCAGAAGCTACCCAGTTCACTTCACAGGCATGTACTGGTAAAATTAAATTGTTAGAAGTTGCGGCATTTGTTAATGTTAGCAACATAATCAACAAATATAGGGTTACAAAATTGGTTGAGACCAACTTAAGGACACGTTGAATCTCGACCAAGACAAGTTGGAATTATTTAGGATCCGGACACTTTATTCTATAGCAGCCAGTTTCGGGAATGAATTTGAAATATTCAGACAGGATTTATTTGGAAAGTACACGAGTCAGTGGTAAAAGTATCGTTTTGATACGATCAATAAAAAGTTGTGTTAAAACGAGAACAAAAAATTGATCCTGCACACACCCACGTCGAAAACGAGTAGGACAAAAGTTTTATCTGATACAAGGCCCCCAGCAAATTCAAGTGTGTACTAGCAGATAATATGGTCCAGAAATTGATGATCTGACAAGGAATTTGCAGCTGCGGACTTAAAACCAATCTTTTTCCCCTAAGAAAGTGATGGACTTGAAGCTGTATAAGCAATATAATCTATACATTCATAAAGGCACACAAAGGCCCAATGAAGGTCTGGTTAGATTTTGCAAGCTGTCACTACAACCGGGAAATATTACAGTGGTACCGAGAATTTACCGAGATCGGAAATTCCTTCGTTATAAGTATTTGTAAGCGATGAAAAGTTCGACAGGATTGATCGGATTAATATAGCACCCATCTCTTTTTGATGAAACTTTCTCTTCCCGCTAACTTTTTCCAGTCCCTAGCATCTAGTGTCATGTATTTCTCAACTAAGCGCTACGAAATTGTGTTTATCGTAAACATTTTTGTTTATTTTTTAGTGGGACAACAGGACAAACAGACTTGGTATTTTGGCGCGGAGTTTTGGAACAGAACAGTTTAAATTGGATGTGTCTTCTGAAAATATACGTTTAAAGGAAATATTTAATGAAGAAAAAACTGAAGATGCTCAAACGTTAACAAGGGACAATTATGCGTAGAATGGAAGTATAAATAGGAGATAATTTTTAGAAGTTGTGACCTGGTTGGTAGATTGTCATCACCATTCCAATTACTGGTAATTCCTTGGAATTACCAATCCAAGTGCCATTACGACTCTCCGATTATGCCTAGGACATTACCCACTCATCTTTTGCACATGCGAATGGAACAAAGATGCTTTTATATTTATTTATGTTTGTGATAAAGGTTTTTACACATTCTTTGTGCTCGGTGTTTGGAAAATCGGTAACATCCAGCTATACATTGAGCAAAGATAGTTGACACCATGTTTTGCTTTACAATTTCCTAATTCGTCTTTTAATCTCCCGTAATTTCATTCTCTTTCAGTTCATTCTATTAGATTTCACTTTGGGCAAGGCTTGGAAAAGTCCCAACTGATGATAATATGGGTGTCAAACCAGATTCGTGGTCGAAGACCCCAACTTCGATCGGATCATATCTGCTTTTCTCGTGGATCAAAGATCAGCCACGTATACTCGTATCTCGAAAGAACTGACGCAGAAATTTTCAGCCATTGCAAATATATCTAAAGATCATCCAAGCGTAGAATTACATTAGGGACCATCCATAAATGACGTAGCATTTTTTGAGTATGTTTATCACCCCCCTTCCCCAGCGTAGCATTTCGTCACAAACTTCTAAATACCCCCATGATAATTACGTAGCTTGATGGTAACTCTACTTCCCTTGTCACCGCAATTTTTTTTTTTAAATAAAGAGCTGTGTTAGTTATTCCCTTTTAAAAAAGCTACGTAGCATGACATGACCCCCTACCCCCCTGTCGTCACACATCATCACAAAATACAAAACTCCCCCCTCCCCCTCATAATGCTACGTCATTTATGGATGATCCCTTACTGGTGATACATCGTTTAAATGGAACTACCCGGTGACACATCGTTTATATCTACATACCCGCTCACAAAGTAGATATCGACGGTGTGATTACCGATTCGACGGTTTTGCGTGGACCTGCTGAAGCTCGAGGTTGGCTCGAGCTGGGGCTGGGTGCTCACCTGGGTTTGATATCCAATCCCCCACAAAGAAAAAAGAGTCAAATGATTCTAAGGTTAAAACCTCTATAAACGAAATAAAAAAAAACTACTATTCAATTTCATTCCGATTGGACGTTCGTTTCCAGAGATATGGGTTGATAAACAGCTACACAGAAAAGCCCGTTTTAAACCGATACCGCTACGAATGCAAAGAGGTTAAACATTTATTAGAATGGACGAAAAATTGTTTTGATTTACAGTTTTATGTCACTGACGGCCATCCGAATTACATGAAAATCTGGAAACCGAATTCTTATTTTAATACTAAATTATATGATGTGCAGTTTTGAATTGTAAGTAGGGGTTTCCCCACTATTTGGGTTCTGATATTACGGACCCTAGTTGACAGGGCGGCCTAGGTGCTTCTAACAAGATTTTCGGATTTTCATATGTAGACTAGGGTTACCAACCGTCCTTATTTTAAAGGACATGTCCTTAACTTCGATGATTTGGGAAAACATCCTTAATTTTACTTCAAATGTCCCTAGTTTTAATCTCAATCCATGTTATATTTGAAATCAATTAGATTAAATTCACTCAAGCGAATGAAACATTTTACTCGCCACTTTAGTTGTTCACTTCCTTATAGTCTTTTTATTTGTTATGTTCAGATTAATGATTCAAAATCATTGATTAATTTTATTGTTTGAAGAAAAGTTACAAACTAATACTTTTCATGTTTCTCATCTTGTTGAGCGCTGACAGAAAAAAAGATTTGTCCTCTAATTTCTAGCACAGTCGGCAAATATCTTAGTTACTTCATGGACTTTAATCAATAAGTTCTATACTTAAGGAAAAACTGATTTTTGGAAATGAAAATGAAGTAGGAATTCTCGTACTAATATCCATACAAATTTCAAATGTAACACGGGAAGCCATGACCTAATATTCTGCATAGTTTCTTAGGACACCAGAAGAACAAAAAAGCGTTGTTCTAAAAAAAATATTAAAAATCTTTTCTTAACACCACTCAACCAAACACATTTTAGTCAAAGATGAGTAAAATGTGTTAGTCTCGGTCAAAATTCAAGATGTCCTTATTTCGCTTTCAGCCCATTTGGTAACCCTAATGTAGACAAACAAATGGGAAGCAATAAGTCAACAACATTTTACTATGTTTATTTTCCTCTATCACCCTCCTCTGCAGCCAGTTACTACTGCCACTGCATGGTGTTGAAGAAGGGTTGGCGGGCGGTGCCTTCCGACCGTCCGGGATGACAACAGTCGCGTTTTCCTGTTACTAAATCAGTCTTGGCTGCTTCGGCTTAGCTAGGCAGGTGAGCGACAGTGGTGCCGAATCACCGGATTCTTTGCTCCCCGCAAAGAATCCCGAAAAACACCGCAATGTTCTGCCCAGGGAAGCTGTTGTCCATTATGCTTCTTCCTCTTGGGAAGCTATCTGGGAAGGAAACAGTGGCGGCGCTAAGGGGGGCGAAGGGGGCAGCCGCCCCGAGCGGCAAAATTTCGGGGCGGCATTTCGTGTGTGAAACGTCCCAATTTATATAATTTTGGCGTCTGTTGAAAACGAAGGAGCTAGGAGATCGGAACGACGGATGTGACGCACAATTCAAAACTATGTATTTCTCAATGTCAAAGGTCGTCTCTGTTCACCTTGCGCATGATTTTCGTGTGACTAAATACCGGCATAGGTTATACTGGGATGAACTTCCGAGCGAACACATCCGAATGAAAACACGCCTGTATAAGATAATTGACATTTTTAAAAGGATTGTTCTGTATTTAATCTTGATTTTGTTAACAATTTTGTAAAAATGTTTGTTTTGTCCATTTAGCAAACGTTTTACTCTGTTGATTCCGAATTAATAAAAAATGTCAAGGCAATGCCGCCCTCTGCTTGGTTGATTATTCCTATATTTTCTTAACTCTGTTTCAACTCAATACAAATTCTAGTTCATCTTTTTCAAGTAACTTTAACAATTTTCATCAAAATATGAGTTAAAATGCATATGTGCGATAAAACGGTTAGCTGAAAATATGTAAACAATGCCACTTTCGAATGTAGTTTTTCAATACCTACGCTAAGGAAAAGTGTGACACTTCTACCTGCAGCGAAGGCAAGAAAGATACAAATTGAAAATTGTATAACATATGAACAAGTAATAAAAATAATCAGAAAAAAATTATGCAGACATTTTCTAATACTTTCATCGATTCCAGGTCAATTGGCCGAATGCCATTATAATTTAAACCCAATAGGACATTTAGCCTAGTGTCGTTCGTCCGAATTTAGTTTATTTTGCCGACAGGGTCGTTTGGCCTAAAGAGCTAAACAGCAATTTGACCGAATGCTAATTGGCGAACGCAATTTAATTGAATGTCAAGCATTTATTTATATGTTTTGGTTAGTTCATGTTGTAAGAAAGAAATATATAATTGAAAAAACATAATACAAATATACTTGTTGATTGGGTATATATACCCTTATTCTTGTCTACGGCGAACGCGAGATTTGCAGTTCGAACGAAGCTAATTTGATTTTGCTGTTGTGAACAAGAATTGACACAACTTTCGTTCGAATCTCACATTCGTCGTAAACAAGAATAAGGGTGATATTATAACTATTATCCTACGATGATTTGTGCATGCCAATTAAAGAAATTATTTGTAAATAATTTAGATTTTTGGGAATGTTCAATGACAAAACAAATCGAAATATTTCTATTCATTTATTAAGGCTGTGACCTCGAGAGTCTTTCGCCTTTTTGGAAATAATATACGTTTCAAAAATACAATTAAATTAGCAATTCAAACTATCCTGGGCGCGCTGCTTTCAGCTTTTTGTGCTAATTTCCTTTCTTGGTGGTGAGCAATAGTCAGATTTATCCTCTGCCCCTTGCTGACCATTCCGTCTGCTTTCTTCCTTGCTTGTGTTTGTGTTCATGTCGTCGTCGCTAGAGCTTTGATTTTCGCCATTGCTTGTTTAGTGCATTTTGTGTTTTTGAGTGACTGGTGTAACCGTCTTCTTTCTTGTTTATTTATTCCCTAGGTATATTGACTATTGCATGAGGATACCGGGTAATATTGTTTGTTCGGTATGTGTTCTTTGGCCGGCTGTCTTTGGCGTATCAGCATATATCAAAGGCTGTTTCGTGGTGTTGGTTGTATTAGATGAATTTTCCTTTAGTTGTTTTGGCGAATGGCTTACCGTAGTGTGCCGTCTGGTTACAGAACTGGTACGTGGGCGTCTGTCCAATTTACATGCAATGGGTTCTTTGCGTGCAGTTAACACCTTGAGATGATCTGCCCTTTAATGTCAAGTAAGACGATATAGGTTGGTTCAGAATGCTAGGGAAAAGTTTTTTTCCAAGTGTCGTTGTAGACGGATTCCATTTTTCCCTATTTCGACATGAATCTTTGTGGCAGTACGAGGTGCCAAATCATGCAGGCGATTTTCCATTAGACATTTTCATATTCGACGTCGTGATGCACGTTTCTTCGCTAAGAAGTTTCCTGTCTCGGCTAAGGAGTTAAACGTTATTAGTACTACTTGTCTCGTATAATGTAGCTGTATGTGGGGTACTTCTGTAAGAAAAAATACCATTGTCACCTTGATCAACTTTGCACCTCGCGTACTGTAGATGTAAGACGGCTCTGCGGAAAGTCAATCGAGATAGTGTTCTCCCATTATCTATATGTTACACGTACAAGTTAGAGCGGCATGGTTCAGGTAGTATATTTTGTTTGTATACTGTTCGCAAGCACCGCTTTTTGTCTAGGTACTGATCTATACGAGATGAGGAAGCAGACTTAAATCAAAATATGAGCTAAGTATGTTATTCCGTTGAAGAATGTCAAAACCTCTAAATCAAGATAAGGAAGATCAAGTCACTTATTTAAAACTAAAAATGAAGTTTATACTATTGCATTATGGAAAAGAAACAAAATATAAAATAGCTCAAACTTCTTTAAGTTCTTTTAATATTTTGTGGTAGCTTTGAAATCATTTTTTGAGCCGAGCAATTCAGTAGACCACATTTCTAAGCTACAGTCCAGATTCGATTATTCGTAGTGCTGAGAAAAATTTCGCTCCTGTATATTTCGTGAAATCAATTTGCTATAGGTTAGAAAACACGATCTAAGGTACATGCATACATATATGACTCATGGAACTTATGTCCCTATCAAACCGTTGCACAGTGTGTATTTGTCCAAACCTAGCGTCAAACTATCCTAAAGCCTTAGTTTTAGTGAAATAGTTTCAGTGATTTATCCTCTTGAAGTGTAATAATTATTTCCCTTTTTGAAGTTTTGAAAAACTAGAAAATATAACCAGAAATGTTGAAGAGATTGTTTTTGCAACCATTTTTAATGAAGACCAGAAATATCTACTTGTAATGCTCTCTAAATTAAAGACCGTTACTTGTGACCCCTTAAAAACTTTTTTTATGATAACTGCCTAAATATAGTACATTACGCTTCAGTATGATATAGAACAGCGGCTCTTTACATTTTTTGTAGGACCCCTCCAAAATTACACGGTTTAACATCGATTTATATGCTATCAATATAGTATTAGTAGCATGTTACGAAAAAAATATTATTTGTAGCATGTTAAGAAAATTCCAACATACATTCGGAAATAAATATTGGGTTATAGTTGGAAGAAGTATTGTTTTTTAAGATGGTCCGCATCTTTTTGAAAATACTCGAGAATAAAATATGCGTTAATAATAGTTTTGTATTGTGACAATTAGAAGAACTTAATTGAAAAAAATATTTGAAAAGGTAGAAAAAATACAATTTTTCAGAGGCCATCCAAATATAACGAGCTTTAACTTCTAAAGTTCTGCTAACTTTTGTTAGCAGTTAGTTGAGAGATATTGACTGAACCGAATTCAGAGGGGAAATAAGACGAGCGTTCCGATCCCGAAATGACTTTACACGATCGAAACAGATGATCCTGAATAACCATATGACAATCCATTGTTGTACAACAACAGATCTGAAAAAGGTCCCAAACGGACCGAAACGTCGGAAGAAAACAAAATAGTTTGTTTTTGCTTAAACATTAGACTGCAAAGCCATACACCTGACCTAAAAATTGAAAACAGTCGACTCCAGTTTAAAGATTATTTAGAACTCTGTTATGGTTACGCAGATAAATAAAATAGCATTCGGCCTAATTACTCATTCGGATGAATGGCGTGCGGCCAATCAGCATTCGGCTAAAAGCCACCCGTCTATTATATTTGTTATATATGAAAACGTGGGAAATATTCGATCTCTTTTGATACGTTCGTAATAAAAGGGGCGGCAAATTTAACTCTCTGCCCCGAGCAGCAAAATACCTCGCGCCGCCACTGGAAGGAAAGCAAGGCTCGTTCGGCTTATCTTTCCCAGCGAGGGCGGTTTGGTGCGTCTTGATTCTTTGCGGTTAGCCGGGAAACGAATATTTCGCTCTACTTTTTTCAATTAATCAAAATGAATGTAAACATCCCGCACATGTAAGAACCTCATCAGCTGTTAGAAAAAGTGCGCACAGTATTGCACTTGCAGGAAATAATCATGCGAAGGCTGCAATCAATAATGACACATCAAACATTGCATTTTCCTGACCAGAAGCTGAGTCATTTTTAATGAATAACTTGAAATAATTGATTATTCATACCTGAAACTGCATTATAATAAATTTTCAAGTTTATGTTTTAGTTTGGCTGCACTGCTGATTCTTTCCTGTGTGCTGGATGCAAAAAGCGTGTTTTGATTGTGGTAGTGTATCGGCTAAAACATTGCGATAATGTGTACCACCGTGCTTCTGAATAACATAATTTAGCAGTTGGCCTATCCTAGCAATAAAGGGGTGCTTTTAAGGGGGAGGAAGGAATTGATTGGGGTATTGATCAAAACTTTTGTACATTATAATGTATCATTTCAACAATATTCTATATTTTTTTCTATGCAAAAATATCGACAAGTGACTTGGTGACGAAGTTTTTATAGAACATCTCTAAAAAAAACGATTTGTGGTGTTAACTGCCATTCAAAAACTATTTAACCGATTTATTTCAAACTTTGCATACACATTCTATGTATAAAATACCTAACCCCTTTCTTTGAGTTTTCGGGATAATTTTTCAATTAAAGAGGTTTTTTACTCACAAAATATCGGAATTATTCATAAAAAAATTATTCCGCCAATAAATATATGATTCAACTGTATAGTTTAATCATCTCACCATTTAGTTGAATCAGATAATCATTTTTTTCTTGTAGTTTCAGATTTCTTCTAATTTTAAAAGTTACAGGAAATTTAATGTGAATTTTTAAAAATCTATTGTTCTTGATGGAGAAGTGCAAACAACTTATGAAAAGGTCGTAATAAACCAAACTTATTGCTTTTGTTGAAATAATATTAAAAATACCTCGAAAACTACATTTTCGAAAAATTTCATTATGGGCATTTTGATTTGAAATTGCATTTAGAAATCTTATTCAATAAAAAATACTTTGACTGCACTATTTGTAGTTAAAAGTAAGTTCAAAAATATGTTGAAAGTTGTTGTTAGAAAAACTTGTTTTTTTAGCTTCTCCATGATTAAAAGATGCTAAAATTTTGTTTCATGCTTAAAATGATTAACAATTGATTGTTGATAGTTGAAAGAAACGCGAGTGACTCATAAAAACGGGATTTTTTTACAAATTATTTCTTTTCTTGTTTCAAAATTCTAAATATCTCGAAAACTATCACATTTTGGAAGATTTCCTTTAAATGCGTTTTGCTTTGAAGTATATTTATAATTATATTATGTAATAAAATTACGTCTTTCAATTAGTATGAAATTTACAAGCATGTTCTTCATGATGTTTGCTTTGTTGACAAAAAAACTAAAAATTAAAATAAAGTATGTTTCTTTGTAATTTAATTTTTTAGCACTATTTTTTGTAAAAATCGCATTCTTTCAGAGTGTGTCTTATGGCTCAGAACTATTTGTTCCTTTTAACTTATTCTCGGATGGTTTTGCTGTACAAAATACGGTCATCGGACGAAAATTTTTGGAAGTAATGAATGTAACAGCTTCTAGAACTATCCTTTTTGAAAAATTGTTCTTGAATCAACATGATCTCATTAACTGTGGAAAAAGTACAGTATTTTTTATTTCGATTATAAAGGTTTTAGCTTTATGGTCATTCGCCTCTATATCGGTTTGAGGATTACGGTCGTAAAATTATCCTTCTTGTTTTCTGTCGTCTCGTTGGCGGTATTGGTAGCTTACTTCAATGTGCTGAAAGACAGTGTTGTTGATGGTTTGGCAAGTGTTACTAGTTGGACAAATGTTTGTGGTGAAGTTTCTATATTTGTTTTTGTTTTAATTGTTTTTGTCATAGATATACCCACGTCGGATTTCCCGTAATGTCTTATTTGCAGTATTGACACGCAGGAGACTGGTCGTCATAAGTACACATCGTGCGCTGAGAATAGACAGATCCAAGTGCCAGGGTAACGAAGGAGCGAATGGAGAATTTTACCACATTCTCACAATTCGAACACCGTTGACATTAAGTAATTAAGTAATAGACAAGTGTTGTAGTTAAAATTGTGGAAAAGATTACTTTCATCCTAAGTATAATAATATGGTCAGGTACTTTGTATTTTGATTTAGTTTAATTAAAATGCGAACAAATCCCGAAATCTACGGTGAAGACGAGTTGAATAACAATTTTAGGCGCGTTTGCATGATCCTATTCCTATTATCTGTCCTATTTTTTTCTCCACGTGGCTCGTTTTTCTTAACTCGTTTATTTGACACGGTTCATAGCTCAACAGAACCGTGGATCTTTGATATGTTTACAAAATGAAAAAAAAAATCAAATAAAATAGTATTATTTATCCATTGGATCTCGCGCACGAAATTTTGAATTGCACGCGGAAACCTTCTTTCGCGGCAAGGAAGCATTTATCTGCTCGCCTACTGCGTCATAAATTCTCACCTGAATTTCACGTCAAGGTCGTTAAGGGGGTCATTTTACATAATTGTGCAAAAAGTACCTATTGTTTGATTTTTTTTAAGTAGTAAAATGACTTAGACATGTGCGCTATTCCGCAAAATGTTCGAAGTGGCGTCCAAAATGGCAGCTCCAGCAAAAGGTGTTTTGAAAACCGACCTCATCTGCGGACACAGGTCGCAATTCGTCGTCTACAAGCAGAAAACCAAAACGATCTTGAAGACTACATTCCATAGAGGCGCCCCAACCTTAAAAACATGAAAAAACTCGTTATAGAAACAAAATGACGGCCACTTGAAAATAAAGTTTTTTTTTCGCACTCTTTTTCCACTTTGACCCGCTGTAAAAAAATCGTATATGATCAAAATATTGCAATTTTGTAGGTTACTGCGCCGGAGAATGTTGTCTTCTTTTAGGCAGGCAAAACGCAAAGTTGATTGGTTCAAAAACTAGAATGCCCGCTCATTTAAAAAATCTTGTTTAGAAAAAGCCGCCATTTTTGACAACTTACACTAGAACCTTAATAAACATTTTGGAGATTAGCGCACATGTCAAAGTCATTTTACTTCTTCAAAAAAACATCAAATAAATATTAGGTACTTTTTGCACAATTATATAAGAGGACCCCCTTAAAGCTGTCTTGGTGGTCGAGATCAGCTGTTCTTCCCTGCTACTTACACTTACGGGGGACTAATGTAAATCCATCGTCACTGTTATTAATTAAGACCTCACCGATTTTGCTTATAGTTGATTTTGGGGTACTGGATTCTTCTTGTGTTGAGATGCATTCTCCTCTGCATCTTAAGCATTTTACGCGAATGTTTCATGGTGTGCTGTCTGCTTACAGTACCTGCACGTAGGAGTTTCCCCCCATGGATGCACAGCGTAGTTTATTTAAGGGGTTACATAACTGTAGAGCATGTAAAACTAGGTATATTTCTGAAATTTTTCTTGGAACAATAAAGGATGAATCGAGATCTTGTTAAGTGCGATTTACAACATAAGTAATGAATCACTCAAAATAATTTTTTTGAGCAATTTCAACACAAGATGGCGGCTGTGCAGCATTTTGCCCCATGCGCGTTTTTTGAAGGAGTCCACGCCCGAAAATCTATCTTCCATAAAACGCTTAAGTTTTTCTGATTCCTTATATCAATAGCAAGCGACGTACGTGGGATTTTCCGATATTTCGATTTCACTGTCATAAAAATCGACACAAAATTGTTAATTAAAAAAAGTTAAGCAATAAAAAATCCTACGTACGTCGCTGGAGAAGTAATATATTGTGAAAATTTCAAAACGATCAAAAATCATTTGTTCGAGTTACGTTTCAGGCCAGCTCAAAAAAAGTGGTTTCGAGAAAAACGTGGTTAAAGTTTTCCGTACACAAGAGGCGTTGCGGTAGAATTAAAAATTTGAACATTTGTGTATTGTATTCGTCTTCCATGTTTTGGGATATAATTTATACAATTCTAAACCACATTTTAAGCTAATAAATAAATAATCGATTTTTTTTTAATTCTACAGTGGTATAATAGTAGTTTCATGACTTTTATAGTCAAGCAGAAGGAGCTCTTTCGACCAACATCCTCACCACAAGAACACCGTTAGGAATACCCGGAAAGAAATTTCTTCGCGTATCATGTGTAACGGATTCTTCTTCTCCGTATTGCGGCATACATTCTACAATTAGCTCAAAAGGGGTAATTGGTGATAGCTCATGTAGCCTTACCCCTACATAGTCATTTTCTATCTTCACGAGAATCTTAATTTCAACGTTGTCACCTTCAACCACGCACTTTTAGTTGTTCGGCAAAAAGAAACATTCTGCTTGGATAAACGTATTGAATGATATCAATACCGCATTGTGGAGATGATGATACTGAATATAGGCAACTTCATTAAGCCTAAGTTCCATTTTCACCTTCACAAGATGTTCCACTTCATGAAAACTCGGTCGTATTGAACAAAATTTAAAGTCAGAATTAAAGTCGAAACAGAGCTTCTTCGTCAACTTTACTCACGGCACAAATAATTAAGACGTTTCTTTTGTTCTCGAGTTAATGCACACTAGATCGAGAGCTTACTACTTGTCGTTCACTTGGCTCGATTGTAGGGTTGACTCAGGCAGAAGCAGAAAGTAAACTGCCAGCTCTCACTTGAATTATATGTCTCTAGCTGTCGTCAAAAAAAAAAACAGAAAAATGTGACTGAATAATGTCTTACAAAAGTATGCATTTATGGTATTGAACTTTTTTTTTTTTTTTTTAATTGCCCACCACACTCCCCCACACCAAAGAACTCATACAAGAGCCCCCTGGTAGTGGACGCAACTTGTCTCAGCCCATGAATAATGGCAACAAAAACAAACAAAACAAATAAAACAAACTGAGCTGAGACAGACATTTATTGATGTGCAATTAGTTTAAGATATTTAACTAAGGTGGAATCCCAGTGGAAATAGATTTCCTGTTAAGGGATCCACATTATAAATTAAATTAAAGTTAAATACTGCTGACGGATGTTTACATTAAATTACAAAACAATATCATTAATTAAATATTTCGTTAAGCCTATGTTTAAAGTACTGTTTCAATCTAGCCTTGAAGATGGTACGATTGTCGATTCTCTGCATGTCAAGTGGAAGTGCATTAAATTTGGTAGGGCCAATAAAAAGAATGCGCTTTTGGCCAAGGTTTGTGGCTGCTCGAATGCGTTGCAAGTTACTATTTCGACGTGTTGAACGAGAATGTGTTAAAGTTGTAAAATGTATATTATGCTGCGCGATGGAGTTATGTAGATTGTCGTGTATGAATAATAATGTTTGTACGTCACATAAGTGGGCTATGGGTAAAATATTGTGGGCACTTTCAGAGTATAACAACAAAGTCGAATATAAAAGTGGTTTATTAAATATAATTTTCAGGGATCTGTTTTGTAGTGTTTGTAGCTTTTTAAGGTGAGAGCTCGCTGCTCGCCCCCATACCGATACTAAGTAGTTAAGTTGTGAATGAATGTATGCAAAGTAGTAGTTCAATAGAGCTCGCTGGGGAACAAACGCTTTAACTCTCCACAAAATACCACAGGAGGATGCCACACGCTTTTCGATAAATTTTATATGGTGTGTCCAGGATAACGTAGGATCTAAGTGTATACCCAAATATTTGAAACAGTCCACATTTTCAATTGTACAATCTCTAAGTTTGGGATGATGATGTGTTGGTAAAGTTTTCCGTATGGATCGGAAGATCATGTACTTAGTTTTGGAAAGGTTTAGTGATAATAAATTTGCTTTGAAATATTGGTCGAGAACACTTAGATCGTTATCAATCGAGTTAATAATAGTATTGACATCATTGTTGGGATAAAACAGAGCTGTGTCATCAGCAAACAGTCTAGGAGTTCCAGTAAGCCTCAAGTTACCTAGGTCATTAATATACAACAGAAATAACAAAGGTCCTATATTACTACCTTGAGGGACACCGATTCCAATGGGAGCAAGGCTACTACGTTCACCATCCACAGATACAAATTGCTTTCTATTCGTCAGGTAACTATGAATAACAGAATGAGCAATGCCCCTGATACCGTAACATTCAAGCTTGGCCAGCAGTATTGTGTGGTCCAAAGTGTCAAATGCTTTTTTAAGGTCTAGGAATAGAGCACCAACAATGTTCCAGTAAGCCTCAAGTTACCTAGGTCATTAGTATACAACAGAAATAACAAAGGTCCTATATTACTACCTTGAGGGACACCGATTCCAATGGGAGCAAGGCTACTACGTTCACCATCCACAGATACAAATTGCTTTCTATTCGTCAGGTAACTATGAATAACAGAATGAGCAATGCCCCTGATACCGTAACATTCAAGCTTGGCCAGCAGTATTGTGTGGTCCAAAGTGTCAAATGCTTTTTTAAGGTCTAGGAATAGAGCACCAACAATGTTTTTACGATCCACTTCGCTCATTATTAGATCTACTAATTCAATTATAGCGGTTTGGGTGCTAGAGCCTTGTCTAAACCCATACTGAAATCTATAGAGGACGCTGTGTTTGTTCAAAAATTCTAATAATCTAGCAACAAATAGTTTTTCGAGGATTTTGTTGAAAACGGACAGTGTAGATATAGGACGATAATTATTACAATCACAACAGTTACCTGATTTAAAAACAGGGATGACTTTAGCCACTTTGAGACAGTCAGGGTAATAACCAGATTGAACAATTATGTTGAAACATTGAGAAAGGATTCTAGAAAAAGCGCAAGAATTTCCTTTTAACATATTGACAGGAATGTTATCAGGGCCACTACTCTTCTTATTATCTAGGCTATGTATCAGCATAATTACTTCGTTTGTTGATGATTGACTCACGGACGCGACGAACATTACTTAAAGGACAAATGTTTGAGGTGGTGGGGATATCATTTGACAGTTTTTTCCCTATACTAGAGAAGAAGACATTAAAAGACTCACAGACTTCTGCATTATTGTTGGTTTTTTTACCATCGACAATTAGATTTATCGGTCGCTTTTCTTTGCTAAACCAAAAGTGCTTTTTAGGTTTTTCCATAGTTTTGAATGTGGTGTGTTAGTAAGAAGGTTCTCATAGAAAGATTTTTTTACCAGTCGTTTTGTGGCATCTACCTTTTTGGATACATGCAATAGCATTTGCTTTAGATGTTGATCGGCGGGATTACTTTTGAGACGTTGAAGGTAATTACTCTTTATTTTTACTAGAGTCCATAAATCCAAAGTCATCCAGGGACAGTGAATGCCTTTCACTTTAACTGTTTTACATTTCTTATAAAAGAAATGTATAGAATTCGCTCAAACTTTCAAGATTTTTTCCGAGGCCCGGAGGGCCGAGTCTTATATACCAATCGACTCAACTCGACGATTTGGGACAATGTCTGTGTGTGTGTGTGTGTGTGTGTGTGTGTGTGTGTGTGTGTCTGTGTGTGTGTGTGTATGTAACGGACAAATTCTCATTCGTGTTTCTCAGCAATGGCTGAACCGATCTTATCCAAACCAATTTTAAATGAAAGAACTAAAAAACAGTATGAACGCTATTAATTTGTTTTTGATTCTGATGTTTAGTTTCCAAGATATGAATGTTTGAATGTGTAAAAATGGCGTTTTTTGCAGTTTCTTGGAATTATTTGCCGAAGTTGACAATATAGATTAACAATTTATATGTTTTTAGACAGCTTTAACGAATACCTTTCGTTAAAGCTATAGATTGTTGAAATCGGACTATTATCAAAAGAGATATTTAACATTAAATGCGGACGAAAGATTTTTATCATTTCCCATTGCCAGAAATATGACCAAAAACATGTAATCTATTTTTAACGCCAAAACGGCTTATTTTAGGTCAATAGTATCTTCGGAGAATTTAATGGAGGCAATATGCCCTTTCTTTTGGTATTGTGCTTTTGCTGATTAATCCCCCTATGAGTGAGATATTTTCACAAATTTTCTTGGAAGTGATTATATCGAAATGATGCCTTCAGCAAATTTGTAGCTCTTACTTTTGCGAATAACTTTACTGAAGACTTCAAATATTTATTTTGAATACTTTAAAAGTTATGGCTTGTTGTTTGTCGCCTTTTATTGTTCAATATAGTAATAATCCATTGAAATAAGCCAAACATTATTTCGATAAAACGAATTTTGAATTTCATTTTTCTATCTACAACCGCTAGAAATAATCACCGAACACTTCCAAGTTGTCTGGAAGGAACTTGATAACTTATCAGTGCAAAAATGTTCATTTGTGCGAACCTTCTGACTGCAATTTTTCTAACTCATGACCATCGTATCGATCTGAAACATATCGGAAAATGAAAAGCGAAATAAATAACTCCAAGCAATGGCGTTGCCAAGAGAAGGTTTTGGGGTTTAACACCATACAACGCCCCCCCCACCACACCCAAAAAAAATTGGATTGAAGTTGAAAATTTATTGATGCTGACTGATTCAATTCAATATTACAATAACAATTATCTGATCCGTACATTGATATCCTGTTGTTGTAAACATCATGAGGACTTTTGATAAATTGTCGGAATGGGGTCCTGATATGTAACTGATCTATTGGTCTTGATTTCACAGTTGTCTAATTGCATCAATATCAAAATCCTGCCTGAAAACATTCCAATAGAAAATTCCAGAGTTCTGTAATCAATCATAATCCTCAGATTTCTTTTCAAATTGAGCTCGTTTTTGTAGAGATGTACTGTAATAAGGGTCTTTATTTAATAGGAAGCGAAGTTAAAATTGATTTAATGTCTATGAAACATAGAACAGCTCACCAAAAAAATGTATAACTTTCAACATTTGCTAAAATGTTTTTGCCTTTCTCATTCACTCTAAAATTCGTCAATCTAATCCTGACCGGGAGGGCCGAGTGTCATATGCCAATCGACTCAGTTCGTCGAGATCGGAAAATGTCTGTGTGTGTATGTATGTGTGTGTATGTGTGTATGTGGAAAAAAATGTGACCTCTGTTAATCAGAGATGGCTGGATCGATTTGCACAAAGTTTGTCTCAAATGAAAGGTACAACCTTCCCATCGGCTGCAATTGATTTTTTTATTGATTGGACTTCCGGTTCCGGAGTTACGAGTTGAAGAGTGCAATCACACAGCAAATTCCCATATAAACTGAAATGAAAAATTTTCAAAATCAAATTTGTATTTTTGAGGCCAAATGACTTTATAATGCATGAAACATCGAGATTTGATGTAAACTCGAAAAAAATAATGTTTGACAAAAATTGATTTTTTTGGGACATTTTCGCCTTTTTCATATAGAAAGGTTATCCAATCACTCTAAAAATCGTCAATCATACCGGCCCGGAGGGAGTATGCAGTAAGTGGTTGCTACTTTAAAATTAAAACTAGTTTAAAATTTCTTAACAAGTTGAAAATTTTCGGCAGGACCCGAACCTCCCGGATCTTACTATGTGATACTGAAACATCGCTTGAAACCAGCGGCGGTCAGTATCTCAAGATCGTGGCTGTCGATCCATTGTACGTATGTGCAAATCGAACTGAACATGTAATATTTAATTCCACCATTGTATTGAACATAACCAGCCATGGAATCGTAGTCTGGACAAATGAGAAAAGCACAATTGCACCACTAGGTGGATTAAAACAGGTTTTCATTTTGGGAATGCGTCGAGTTGAGACGAAAACGTAATATGATTAATATCGAGGATAACACTTTCCGAATGTAGAGAGAAATTTATGAAAAATTACGATTTCCATTCGACTCTAGCAGGTTCTGATCGATTTTGATGAGAATTTGATTTTTGTTGTATGACCAATTATGTATAGGTCAAATGTTCAAAAACAGTAATTTAAGGTCAAGATAACATCATTTTGAAACCGCCAATTTCGGAGGGTTAGTATCTTCGATGAGTTTTACAAACGTTAAACAGCGCATCATTTGATAAAATAATTTTGACGGTATATCGTCCAAGAAGTATTTATGGTGAATTTTCTCAGGTTAATATTCATGACTACAATAAAGTCTCAACAAATTCGCTAAAAACACGAACTCTGTTACTATTTTTTGAAAAATTAATTCTGCATAATTTTAAAACTTCAAAAAATACGGTTTCGGAATTATGCCGTTTGGACAGTAAGATCGATTTTCACCAAACCCCCACCAATTGTAAAATTGGTATTGTAAACAAAATGTAAGGGTGATACTTCAATGCTGATAGGTGGGACCGAAAAAGTAAACAATCGTCAAAGGGGCGATACTATCATTTTGTCAACTTCAATAGCAAACACAAATTTTAATTTAATAATTTCAAATACTTCATGAAGTTTTGGGTTTCGATCACTGAATCATGCAATCTAGGATGTAAAACACAATATTTCTTAAATAGGAAATAAAACCAAGTCTGGAAATATTCACTGTTGATTTTCTTTGAATGGTGTCACTGCTAGTATCTCTTTTTTCCAGAAAAAGCGTTGATATTTAGGTCTCAGTCGCGTTGAAAATTTGAGTAAAGTATAAACTTCATTCCGATTCAAAAAAAAATCGATTTTTTGGCTCAGTACAATATACATAACCCCTTTAGGAAAATTCAGTTTTCCCACCACAATGCATTGATTGAGGAATTTAGATATTTTATTGACAGAGCATTAGCAATAATTCGTTTGTATGTCTATTTTATGGGCCATTTTTTCGCCCTCCCATTGATTTGGTTTGAGATTTCTAGCACTGATGTTGTCATATGCTGATTTGAGCGATTCTCTGTGTCCTGCCACAATCCCATGTAGTATGTGTTATCAAAAACATCGCGAAGCATCAAGTTCTAAATGTTCTCAAACGATATAATATCCGAAGAGAGTGATAAGAGTTATAAGAAATGTCTCATCACACTGTTAGGTGGATTAAAAGCGTTTTAGTTATTGTTTTCGTATGACGTTGAAGTAATGAGTTGTATGTGGATGCGATAGATTGAATAGTAGATTCCGGGGAGACTTCCTAAGAGCTACTCCAAAATATATATGTGCATTTGCATACAAGCTACCATACGTCTCCATTAGAAATTGAGTTCGATTTTTGCACACCTGGACGCAGATATTTATCTAAATTTTGGAATAGATTTTATTTTGAATATAACGTGTAATGTTGGATTGCTACAATACTTCTAGGAAAAAGAAAAGCAAACGTGTTTATTTTCATACACACCAAAAAATTATAAATTTTATCGGAGGCAAAATTTCAAACATGACGAACTATATCAAATCGCAATTCTGCAAATGACGTAAAATAAATATTGATAAAAAATTATTTAAAAATTAAATGTGTCAACACTTAACCGGCGTCAATGAGTCGTTAAATTGCGGTGCAAAATTGATAATACCATCATAATATTTAGTAATTTTTGAATCTAATATATGTCACCTTCAGGAGACCAAAATTTACATGGTTTTTCCAAGTTCCTTACCCCTTGAACTTTGAAGTTAAAAAAAAATTATCGCGCGCAAAATTAGCACTAGATAACTTATTTTGAGGTTTTGTCCAGTCTCCACCCCATGTGCGACGCAGCGATTGAGACAGAGCTGAGCAAGATTGCCACTCGTCCTATTTTGTAGTTCTTTTACGCTGCGATCCCCCGCCCCCTCCGAGAAAGGGCGCTTGAGTGAACACCGCGAAGCAGCCGTCCTCTGGTTGGTCAGTGAATTTTTACACCTCGCTCGGGATGAGGGTATGAATAGGAAAAAAAAAACCTCACTCCTTCCATCGCTTAATCCGATTTGAAAATGGACCGAAGTGAAGAACCCAGTCGTGAGTAATGGTATTAAGCTTAATCTAAAAGGAAATATAACTCATTACTATTAATGGTGGAAATCGCTGGTGTATCATGGAGCTGAGACGTCTCTAATTAGAGTCAAGTGATGGAAAAGTGAGATTTTCCGAACCAGCAATAAATTGTGCAGTGACTCACGTTTGGTCGCTTAACAGCGACTGCAGTTGTTGGATGATCAGCCAAGTCCGGTACCCTTTTGGGCGCCACAGATGACAATTCCCTCCCTGGCAGATGTAGCCCCCATATGACCTGGTGCTATTGTTTGTCTTTGTTTGAGTAGCTTCGAACGTTCCCCCACCGTTTCCATCTGATTCGTACTGATAAGCACCCGACAATTACGCTTCCATCGAGGCTGTCTGCCAACTGGGAGATGAATTATTTATTACCTCCGAATACGGGCTCTCCTTCTTTCAGATACGGGCTCAATTATTCAAACCACTGACAATAATGACACTGCAGTGCGACATTTTGTTGGTGTACACTGCACACAATGGGAGTCCTTTTGTTTGGCAACGATAATGTTGTTCGCAACTGGAGAAAAAAGCAACTTTAATTAGTGTAGGTATCGCTTACCTGAATGAAAGGATGTAAGTAACGTCAACCGCATGTCTATTGTCTTCGGTAAATGAGTCACACGTGACAATCGGTTACGATGGGGAAACGTTTTCAAATAAATCATTAATTATTCTCAATGTGAGAAGTTGGAGAAACACTTCAATTAATTATCTACTAAATTGGAACCAATCATTTCTAATCTAAACGATTTAATTTCGCTTGATCATCTCATTTCGGAAATAATTTAACATCTTGTTCAGAGTTTTACAACATACGTTCTCTTATCGTGCGCCGTTCGGGTGCCATTAAAAGCACATTCAGCATGCAACTTGTGCAGCGCTCAACCCTAATTGCATCTATCGCGAGTCGTACCCATGCTAGCTAACTGCGAAGGTGCAAAGTGACAAATTTCAATCATTTCAATCCCGACAATTAATTTTCAAAGTGCTTAACTGTAATTTAATTTCATAGCTCTCCCCGCAGTAACAATCAGTGACAGAGTGGTAGCAGCCGCAGGTGCAACAGGAGCAGCACCAGAAGAGTGAAAACCGTGTCGCCGCGAACGAACTTTGAAGGGGGAAACATTCTCATCACCTGGTTGGTTCGCGCTTTGCTCATCAGTTGACAGTTGAGAAGGAACGTAAAAAAAACATGCTATCTTCACCACCACCACCAAAGTGGATGATAATTAGCTGGAGAGTGGAGAAAATAGGAATAAAAAATGACACGAATCCACAAACCAACCGACGAACATTTAAACTTATCGCTTGAGGTTCTATTCTTTTTTTTTTGCTCGCTTTTCCTAACCTAAACCAGACTGGAACGAGCTGGAACCATCGTTTCCGGACTCGAGCAGCCGTGTGGTACGCTGCACTGCACTGCACTGCACACCTGGTCAGTTTTCTCAATAAAAGTCGTTGCGCATTTTTTTTTTCGCTGTCACCTTTTCCACGTGCTTTTCACCTCGTTTTTCCCAGGTGTTTGTCAAATTAAAGTATGATTTATTTAAAGTTTTCTTTTTACTTTTTCTTTATCTTGCTGGTTACCGGAATGGTTTGCTCATTATTTTTCCGCTTTTTTCGTGCCGCGGGAAGTTTTACCGGCAGATACATGATACAGCTTCCAAGACAAGCGATAGGGATGGTGTAAGAAAGACACAAAGACATTGATACAAAGAAAGAGAGAAGAAAGAGCGAAACCTTGGGTTTTGCAATGTTAGTAACATAATCATGGGAATGTCACGGCAGTCGCGCATAGTTTTTTTGCGGATGATGTTTTTTCATTAAATAATATTGCTTCATCTTTGATATTAGCACTTTTGTCTTTTTCTTTGCTTCCTTGCCTTGAGTTGTAAAGCTTGACAGAGTTTTTCATTATTCTTTTACCATGATCGATCGTGATAAACTTCTCATTATTTGAGAGACTGAGAGCAAAAGTGGGTTAAAAATTCACTGTGAGCAAAAACGGTGTACGTTATATTAAGAGCAGAACCGATTTAAGTACCAGTCAGAGCAAAAATGGTATAAAAACCCTAACGCAAAAATAGTTTGAAAACATATACCACTTTTAGCACTGAGAGGAGAAATATTCCATATTTATCATAAGAATGGTTTCAGAAAGCAATTATCACAAATCAATGAAAACCATCATCAATATTGTTGTGATTTGAAAGTGACATCGGAGATGGATATTTAACGTTATTTTGACATCCAAAATGGCGACTTCCGGTTACCAGGAAATAGAGAGAACCGTCATCAATATAAATGTCATTGGAAAGGGGATCGTCAGTAGACATTGGAAATGGATGATTAGCGCCATTTTGAACTGGAAGATGGAGACTTCCAGTTACCACTAAATAGTGAGAATTATCATCAATATGGATGTCATTTGAAAGGGTTAGTAGACATAAATTGTCATTTGAAAGAATATGATAAAGAAATTGGTGATAAGCACTATTTTGAAATCCAAGATGGCGACTTTCGGCTATCATAATATACAGAAAACCATGATCAAAATGGATGTCATTTGAAGGGGGTGCTCAGCAGACTTTGATGTCATGATTACCGCCATTTAGAAATCCAAGATGGAGACTTCATTTTACCACAAAATAGTGAGAACCATTATCGGTAGGGGTATCATTTGAAAAGGGGTTGTTAGTAGACATGAAAAAATCATGATTACCGCCATTTTGGATTCCATAATGGCAACTTCCAGTTGCCACACAATAGTGAGAACAACCATCAATATGGATATCAATTGAATTGTAGTGGTCAGTAGATATCGAAAATTTATGGTTACCATTTTCCATCACCTTCAACCAAAGCTTGTTAATCCCTTTTCTCACGTTATTTCGTCGACGAACCGGTGCCAATAACCGCATTTTTCAGCCTTAATTAAGTTTTTCATTTGCGTTTCTCACGGTCTTATCGCCTACAATTATGAGCACTTCCTGTCCACCGCGGAGTGAGAGACAGTCCACTGTTGCTCGAGCCGGGTAGTCATTTCGTTTGACGAGAATCAAGCCAATCCAAACCTTGTACGCTTCCGCCGGAGGAATTTCTTGTTTTGATTGATTTGTTTCGGATATAGTGGACGCGTAGCTCTTTCAATCAATAGGCACATTAATTGAGTTAGAGTAGGGGAGAGAGGGTAACGGTGGAACTATGACACATTCGCAATGAAATCATAATGTATGAACAGAATGGTCTCATTCCCTCATATATATTATGATTTCTAATTCTGATAACTCTATCTCTTTTAATGGATATTTAAATGTTTTGTGATAGTCAGAGTAAATTTTCAATAAAAACATTATTCCATTTTTATGAATTACCGTCCATCGAATAAATATTTAGTCTTACTATTTATAGCAAATTTTATGCTCGAAATTTGCCGCGAACAAAGTGTTATGGTAACTTGTCATGGTGCTGTATAATTTCATTATTTTCATAAATTGTTAACTGTAAACCGGGGTGACATTGATCACGTTTCGAAGTAATCATTACATATTTTTAGACGCAACACATTTTTTTCAAGTTTAATATTTTTAAACCATGTACTGATGTATGGAGAACAAGATTGAATGGTATTACCTAAAATTCTCCGCTTCCAGCTATTTTTCCAAAAATGATTTCAAATTGAAGTCCATTTTCGTAGTCCGGGGTGACTTTGATAACCTGCATGTTCACCCACATTAAGTTATTGATGTTAATGGTTTTTATTCAAATGTTTGTTTAAACTAATTCTGGAAAGATACTCATTGTTAAATAGATATTAATTGGTATTATACAAAGTATTTCAATATGCTGTAAAATACGAGTAATCAAAATTCGTATAATTTGTGTCCAACTAGAATAAAAGATTCTGAAAACATTTAAAACTGCTAAAATTGTTTTATTTCAGTGCTTTATCAATGTACAAAAAGTTTAATCCATTTTAAAACGTTGGACTATTGAACAATAAAAATATTGCGAATTTTAGCTTGAAATAATTTGAAATAATTGCCAACTAGTTTCACAACAAATTTATTTAAAATAAGCAAACTCTTAAAAATGAATTTGGCACATCCCACTCTAAAGGAAAATAAAAACTCGCTTGTAATTTATTACTCTTGCTCAAATCTGAGATTTATTTGTTTTATAAAAAAATAAACACTTTACGATGCTTCGTAAAAATAAGGTAAAGTTAAATTTCGGTTTTTTGTAGTTTTTGTACCTAAAAACGCTTTTAATCCACCTAACAGTGTGATGAGACATTTCTTATAACTCTTATCACTCTCTTCGGATATTATATCGTTTGAGAACATTTAGAACATGATGCTTCGCGATGTTTTTGATAACACATACTACATGGGATAGTGGCAGGACTCAGAGAATCGCTCAAATCAGCATAGGACAACATCAGTGCTAGAAATCTCAAACCAAATCAATGGAAAAGCGAAAAAATGGCCCATAAAATAGACATTCCAACAAATTATTGTTAATGCTCTGTTAATAAAATATCCAAATTGTGGTAGGAAAACTGAATTTTCCTAAAGGGGTTATTTATTTATCATTAGCATGTATGAAAAAGCCTTATGTTTACATTTGTGAGTATCGCCCTTTTCACAAAAAAAGCGTTGAAATGAAATCGCAGCTCCTGATATCACGTTATCTCTGAAGTGCATGCGTGCATAGTTCCAAATTTTACTTCGACATCGACTTTTTCTAAAGGTGACTTCCCAGTAGTATCCTTGATTTGAATTATTAGCGCTAATCCTAATGCCAAAGAACAAATAAAAACCTCTCGAAAACGAACCGTTTGGGGAAATCATCATCATTACTGGAATTTTCATTTTCACGAAACTTTTCGATAGCCTTCCGTCACATGCGTTAATGCACTGGGTGCACAGTGCTCCGAAAATCTAGCGAAATCGTCTTAGGGCACCAGCGGGTCTAATTCAGAGCTATCTGCGCGGCGAGTTAAATCTGTAAAGAACACTAAAAATTATTTTCCATTCCATAATTTTCAGTTCAGCAATTCGAGAGATCACCGCAAGCCATGAAAAATAGACTACGTTGTGAAGCGATGGTCACTATTTATTAAAAAATCACGGTTAAATAAAAAATTAAACTATTAAAAAATTTCAAATAGTTTATAATTTTCACAAACTTATTAGCAATAATTGTTTAATAAGCTTTCGTAATATTGTGTAGGAAAAAAGCTGAAAATTTCAGTATTTTCTCTATCTGCAACATATAAACCCTTAAGTATACCAATTAATTGGTATACGAATTGGAATAGGTTCGCCAAATTTTGGAAGAAGTCTATAAAATAACCTCTTGAAAGCTACCTAAAAATTGTTGTAGTTCGATGCAATAAAAAATCATATTTGGCAATTCATATTTGGCTGATACAATTGGGGTGTCAATGTATTATAATAGATATTCAGCATTCGAAGAAGTTTCTTGTGAACGAGTGTAGAACGACTTTGTTTCTACTTACTTGAAGTCAGCGGCGTAGCCAGAAATTCGGTTTGGCGGGGGTTTGGTGAAAGTCGATCTTACTGTCTAAACGGCATAATTCCGAAACCATAATTTTTGAAGTTTTAAAATTATGCAGAATTATTTTCCAGAAAATAGTAACAAGGTTCGTGTCTTTAGCGAATTTGTTGCGACTTTATTGTAGTCATGAATATTAACCTGAGAAAATTCACCATAAATACTTCTTGGACGATATACCGTCAAAATTGTTTTATCAAATGATGCGCTGTTTAACGTTTGTAAAACTCATCGAAGATACTAAACCTCCGAAATTGGCGGTTTCAAAATGATGTTATCTTGACC
Organism: Topomyia yanbarensis; assembly: GCF_030247195.1. Classification (NCBI taxonomy): domain Eukaryota; kingdom Metazoa; phylum Arthropoda; class Insecta; order Diptera; family Culicidae; genus Topomyia; species Topomyia yanbarensis. Next base: position 389,296,078 of record NC_080672.1, read on the forward strand.
TTAAATTACTGTTTTTAAACATTTGACCTATACATACAATTGGTCATAGAACAAAAATCAAATGCTCATCAAAATCGATCAGAACCTGCTAGAGTCGAATGGAAATTGTCATTTTTCATAAATTTCTCTCTACATTCGGAAAGTGTTATCCTCGTTATTAATCATATTACGTTTTCGTCTCAACTCGACGCATTCCCAAAATAAAAACCTGTTTTAATCCATCTAGTGGTGCAATTGTGCTTGTCTCATTCGTCCAGACTACGATTCCATGGCTGGTTATGTTCAATACAATGGTGGGAATGAATATTACATGTTCAGTACGATTTGCACATACATACAATGGATCGACAGCCACGATCTTGAGATACTATGTGATACTGAAACATCGATTGAAACCAGCGGCGGATCATGGAGAAAGATCCGAGAGGTCCAGATCCTTTTTTTTTAAATTAGTTTTAATTTTAAAGTAGCAACACCTCACTGCATACTCCCTCCGGGCCGGTATGATTGACGATTTTTGGAGTGATTGCATAACCTTTCTATACGAGAAATGCAAAAATGTACCAAAGTCCAAAAAAGTCAATTTTTGTCAAGCATCTTAATGTTTCATGCATTTTAAAGTCATTTGGCATCAAAAATACAAATTTGATTTTGAAAATTTTTCATTTCAGTTTATATGAGAATTTGCTGTGTGATTGCACTCTTTAACTCGTAACTCCGGAACCGGAAGTCCAATCAATAAAAAAAAAATCAATAGCAGCCGATGGGAAGGTTGTACCTTTCATTTGAGACTAACTTTGTGTAAATCGGTCCAGCCATCTCTGAGAAACTGAGGTCACATTTTTTTCCACATACACACATACATACACACACAGACATTTTCCGATCTCGACGAACTCAGTCGATTGGCATATGACACTCGGTCCTCCGGGTCGCGATTAGATTGACGAATTTTAGAGTGAATGAGAAAGGCAAAAACATTTTTAGCAAATGTTGAAAGTTATGCATTTTTTTGGTGAGCAGTTCTATGTTTCATATACATTAAATCAATTTTAACTTCGCTTCCTATTAAATAAAGACCCTTATTGCAATACATTTCTACAAAACCGAGATCAATTTGAAAATAAATCTGAGGATTATGATTGATTACAGAACTCTGGAATTTTCTATTGGAATGTTTTCAGGCAGGAATTTGATATTGATGCTATTAGACAACTGTGAAATGAAGACCAATAGATCAGTTACATATCAGGACCCCATTCCGACAATTTATCAAAAGTCCTAATGATGTTAACAACAACAGGTTATCAATCCACGGATCAGATAATTGTTATTGTAATATTGAATTAAATCAGTCTGCATCAATAAATTTTCAACTTCAATCCAATTTTTTTTTTTTGGTGTTGTGGGGGGGGGGGGGTGTTGTACGGTGTTAAACCCCAAAACCTTCTCTTGGCTACGCCGTTGCTTGGAGTTATTTTTTTCGCTTTTCATTTTCCGATATGTTTCAGATCGATCCGATGATTATAAGTTAGAAAAATTGCAGTGAGAAGGTTCGCACAAATGAACATTTTTGTACTGATAAGGTATCAAGTTCCTTCCAGTCAACTTGGAAGTGTTCGGTGATTATTTCTAGCGGTTGTAGATAGTAAAATGAAATACAAAATTCGTTTTATCGAAATAATGTTTAGCTTATTTCATTGGATTATTACTATATTGAACAATAAATGGGCGACAAAGAGTAATCAACAAACAACAAGCCATAACTTTTAAAGTATTCAAAATAGATATTTAAAGTCTTTAGTAAAGTTATTCGCAAAAGTAAGAGCTACAAATTTGCTGAAGACATCATTTCGATATAATCACTTCCAAGAAAATTTGTGAAAATATCTCACTCATAGGGGGATTAATCAGCAAAAGCACAATTCCAGAAGAAAGGCCATATTACCTCCATTAAATTCTCCGAAGATACTATTGACCTAAAATAAGCCGTTTTGGCGTTAATAATAGATTATATGTTTTTGATAATATTTCTGGCAATGGGAAATTATAAAAATCTTTCGTCCGCATTTAATGTTAAATATCTCTTTTGATAATAGTCCGATTTCTACAATCTATAGCTTGTTCGAAAGGTATTCGTTGAAGCTGTCTAAAAACATATAAATTGTTAATCTATATTGTCAATTTCGGCAGATAATTTCAAAAAACTGCAAAAAACGCCATTTTTACGCATTCAAACATTCATATCTTGGAAACTAAACATCAGAATCAAAAACAAATTAATAGCGTTCATACTGTTTTTTAGTTCTTTCATTTAAAATTGGTTTGGATAAGATCGGTTTAGCCATTGCTGAGAAACACGAATGAGAATTTGTCCGTTACATACACACACACACAGACACACACACACACACACACACACACACACAGACATTGTCCCAAATCGTCGAGCTGAGTCGATTGGTATATAAGACTCGGCCCTCCGGGCCTCGGAAAAAATCTTGAAAGTTTGAGCGAATTCTATACATTTCTTTTATAAGAAATGTAAAATCGAACAATATACTCAAAAAGTATAACAAATCAGTATTTTATAAGTTTAGAGTAAAAATCATTTCAAATTAAAATGATTCGGTAGATTATTCTGGTTTAATAAGCGATCTACGAAAAAAATTTCGAGTGATCAAAGTCACCCCGGTTTACGGTAACTGGGAAACGTATGGGGAACAGTGGATTTTTTTTATTTTTGTGATCTATATTAAAATGTGAATTAGTTCCGATTTTCCACAGTAAATACTACTCATACAGTGCAAAATTTGTGAATTTGGACAAGTTTTGTAGAAATTAACTCTTCTTTCTGCATTGCAGCTTGTATGCAAATATGGTGGTCCGATGTTACGCTTGCAGTCGCAAAACGCAAACTTGAGGCATAACATAAAAAAAACGCAAATTAAGGTATGTCTCAGACCGGATATAGACAGATTAGTGTATATGTATGTTTGGTGAAGAGAACAGAAAATTCGAGTAAGCGATTCATTCCGTGATTGATTGCCATAGAGAAAAGCCACATTTCTAGATGAATAAAAATTTCGGATGCGACAATAGTAATTTCTTTCGTATGAAAACGATTTTCGCCTCAATATAACTTTAATTAGAATCGTTAGGATTTATGTACGTAATGTAATTTTTAGGTAGAATAGTAGAATTTTATCAGCTGGAAAAAATATATGTACTAGTTGATAACAGAGTGGAACTATGTACCACTTTTGGACACACAAATTAGATGTATTGTCATCAAAATTAAATCGTAGAAAATTTGTTTCACTGTTACCCTCTCTCCCCTACAACGATGAATCTAACGCGGAGTAGAAATTCGTGTCACTTCCATCGTAATCAAGATGCTCAAATTGAAATTGTCGCCAATATGCTGCAGTAAGATAGATCGGTTATCATCGTAAAGGCAATCCCAAGGTATGCCGTGGGAGTTGCAGCCTTCTAGGACCAGTAGAGAAGAAATCAACCCTTTTCTTAATAATTAAGGTCTATGTTGTAGACTACACCATCAATCTCTACTTCCCTCGCGGGAACGTAGACAAGATACTTCTTCGTACATGGCCGAGCGTTATTTAGTTAGATCACGCGATATAGCGATGATGTTAAATGGCTTATCTTCGATTCGAAAGTACGCCATCCAGGGGGCAATTGAATTAGATGAATACAATTACTTAGCTTAGCTTAGCTTAGGTAGACTGCCCGTAGTTGCACTTCATGATTGATGCTTGGGAAAAAATTCAAAAAATGATGCTTGGGAGAAGCAAATAATTCTCACTGTGCATTTTTCACTGACCCAACGTTTTCATAAAATGGCCAATAACGACGCCGGCCAGGTCCAATGCTGTGTTACCAAGGAAGGAATGGAATGTTGGTTCGACACTCGCTGTTGATAGAGACCAAAACTATTTCTTCACCTCCACGAGCATCACGGGAAAGCAATTATGTTAGTAGGAAAGAGAAAGGATTAGAAGATATGTCTTGGCAGACAATATGATCATAGCAATGTGTACGAAAGTCTCTCGCGATCAATTTCTGAAAATTCGACACGAGAACTTTGAACTCCGAACCAGAAATGCCACATTGAAATCTGTGTTTCGGCCAAAAAAATCTTTTTACCATCTGTGATGACTAAAACAAGCAAAATATCTGTGAAAATCTGTGATAAATTTCGAAAAAATCTATGAAAAATCCCAATATTTCCAAAAATCTGTGATTTTTTTTTCAAAATGCCAAAAATCTCAAAATCTCATAAAAGAATCTGTAATGAAAAATTATGAAAAAAATCTGTGACATTACAGAAAAATCTGTGAATATGGTAACCCTACTCCGGACAGACGGCCATCGGCAGTATTGCTGCTTATAAACGTTTCAATGGTATTTTTTTTGGTTTTTTTAGTTAACTTTACGTTAAATAGCGGGAAAATGTCTTGACTCATACCCAATCGATATTTTTTCAAATATTTTTTACAGAAGCAAAACTAGCTAAGGAAAAAAAGAAATAATCTCGAAAACATTAATTGAGGGTGGTAGACAAACCGAAGCTACAACAGTGATTTGAGCGGCCTAAAAATAGCAATAACTGTACCGAAAGCATCCTACCCGAAGCGAAACTAAGTCAGACTCCAACCCCAACCGCTGCCAAAATGTACAAACTGACAGCGGTTGGAACCAGTACCCGACCCAGCCCCAGGTCCATGCAAAAACGGTATAAGGTGGCTCGTACCCCCGGTTGGCACCGAGGGGAGGTAAGGGATAGGAGTTCTGTATCAGAGATGAATGGCGACATAGTTTGGCCTTAAGTTGCACAATAATACAGCTTTGCCAGATGAATATAATTTCAATCCAAAACGAGACTTATCGGCATTAGTTAAAAACTTTTTTGGTAGTATCCAACGGGGAAAACAGATCGAAATGGTGACTTAAACAAAAGCAATTATGTGGAAAAAAAACCCCCAGAGGCAGGATTCGAACCTGCAATCTTCAGAACTCCAGCCCAATGCACAAATCCGTATGTGGGCATTATTTTGCCACCGAAGAAATATTCAAATCGACCTCCCTTGAGCCAGAGAAGATGTCGATCGTCGAAGATATCTTCCCATTAGTGAACACTATCATGCGGGCTTCAGTACCCATAAAAAGAAGGTTTTATCGAAGGGAACGGAAAATTAATTCAACGAAATTTAGTAGATTGGAGTAATTGGGACTGAGCTGTGGAACATTTGAAGTATCAGTAATCAACAAACACATTTTCGCTGAGCCGACGGTCATACAGTCATACATTAACAAAGGGTGTATCCTAATAGCCACCAGCTATTATCCGGAAATTTTCATTTTCACTTACACACGCCATGTCTGAACTTTCGGGACTACGAGTAGAACCAACTCGGGGAAAAAGTGTTCCGCCGGCCCTGTTCTTATGTATCTCGCCAATACAGGGGATATTTATTTCGGCCAATCTTGCGAATAATTTCGAAAATTTTCTTTTGAATATGCAGTACGCGTCGAAGTCAAAATATCAGGGTATTGAGACTGCAATATAATGGCAAGTGCCGAATAATATAGTTTTGTTGAAACATTCCAATCAGCACATTTCATAAGCACTCCGAAGTAATAGAATTTACATTTGATTGCTTATTTTCTGGCATTCCGCCATGTTATCCCAAACATACCGCCAACTTGCCCCGAGGCTGGTGTGGGCAATCTGGCGAATTTTACGCGTCACATATTTTTGTCTCTAGCAATGAAGACATTGAATCAAACATTTTAATCAAATTCGGAGAAGTTGCCAACAGTCTACCCTTTCATGTAACTTGTTTTATTTCGCAAGATCTACCTAAATGAAAGCGTCAAAAAAATAAAACTGAAAACACCGCCAACTAGCCCCGGTCTCCCCTATTGTGAACAGGCGTGGTAATTCAAGCACCAATAAAATACCATCCGTCTCCATTATACCGCCCAAAAAAATAAAGGCTGCCTGATTTCAAAATTTCGAACTCCACTAATTTTAAAATATTTCGGGTGTATGGAATTTTCACAGAAAACAAATGAAATTTTTTATGTATTTCTCATATAAAACTTCATTCGTTTTGCCTCAGGTGTCAATAAGGTCCAATTTCGCTCAATTTGTGATACCTTTATTAATTTTGGCAATTGTACAATCAATAAAAAGTATGATCATTTGAAAAATCGTGCAATTTCTGTTAACCGTTATGTGTCCAACAAAAAAAAGCATTTCAATTTGGGGTACCCAAACTATGGTATAACTATGGCCTTCTTTAACCGATTTTGAAACTTTTAGATGTTTCTTATCCACTTTTTGATTATTGAACCGGATAAATGGATTTGGATCTTGGTAATACGGATTTTCCGGAGTAATGTTCAGTACTAGGGTATGATTTGTAAATTTTAATAATGGGTTAGCAATATGAGCATCAAAAATCTTCAAATTGTCTAGGAAATAAGTAATTTACTGTTACGGGACCATATGACAATTTAACCTCGGAATGGCCACTCACGGTCCCATGGGAACCTGCTCCGGAATGTCCGTTCCGAGGTCAAATCACCAAATGGCTCCAAAACCACGAGGGACAGCCTGCTGATGCAATTCCAAGAATTTTTATACCCATATTACCAGTATTCCATTAAAATTCACAACTAGTATCCTATCACTAGATCATGCTTCCAGTTTTAGGGATTCCCAGAAGTCGAATGAATTAACCCAGTTCATTTCAATCAAGTCTAAACTTGGGTGAATCCGTAATAGTGTCGAAATCGGTTGGAAATTACCTTAGTTATCGGCATTTCAGTTTTGTGAGTACCCAGGTACCCTCGTCGGCCTGCCACGCGGCAAAAAAAATCAGAAGCCCCTCCCCCCTTACTAGATCAACAATATTATTAACCCAAATCTTGACTTAGAGAAGTTCTAAGATGTCACAATGTTTGAATTTTCAGCTATGGATAAAACATTGGAATTTCACTAATTGAAACCTAAAAAGGAACCCGGGTACCCCGTCAGACACATAACGGTTAAAAAAGTAAATAAATAGCTTCTAGATGGAGCATGAATCTACTACACTGAAAACAGAAACATATAATTGCTTTGTTTTCGGATGTAATTGCGCAAAACAACTGAAAAAATAAATAAATCGCGCAAATTTTTTCGATTTTATTAATTTCCTCATAAATTTAATTGCAAATCTGTATTTCCCTTCTACCATTCCAAACCAATTACGATGTACAAATATCAGAAAAATTCTAATCTACTCGTTCTCAAAAGTAAAACTCAGTGAAGCGAGAAACAAAACTTTTTCCTTATCATTTAATCAAAACAACGAACACAGAGAGAGATCAACCTCCTGCCCCACCGTTCAGGCGCTAATGTGATAGAATTTAAATCCTTTTCGCACTCATTAAAGCGTAATTACAACAGTGAATCTCCATGTCACAAGTCGACACCCCCACGCAGTCCATTTCATATCATCCCTACTGCCGACGTGTCCTACCCATCCAGCATGCAGGAACGACCCGTACTCGCACTACCGGGAAGTACATGGATTTTGCGTGAGTAATTTGCATACCTTTTAGCCTGGGTGACCCGCAATTAATTTCTTTTAATTAGGTTTTTTGTTTCACCATAAATCTTACAGGTCACGTACGTGTGCAGGACGGGCGGCGCGGCGCTGCTTGGGATCGGTGCGCTTCTACGAATAGTTGTTTCTCGAAAGAAAACGCCACAGAAATGGTTCAGGGTTCTACGCCAACGAAAGTGCAGCGGAACAGTACGATATTAAGATTTTCGATAGTTATAAATGTTTTGTACAATCGATTAGTGATAATCCGTAGCGATACTATCAAAAGTTCTTAATCTATGCATCCATGAACAGTAGTGTTCATATATATGGAGTCCGTCTAATCTCAGTGGAGATGTCGTTATACGAAGCGGAGTTTTTGCAATATTTAATGAAAAATAATTTCAACAATCTAGTATGAAACAAAAAAAGGAAAGTAAGTACCAATGCAAGACAAACGGCACAGATTTCAACTTATGTGAGCTGCAAATAATTGCTTTACAGCATATGGAATTTGACAAGAATGGGCAAAATCACCATTAACCATTTAATTTTGTTGTAATTTAGTTCAAGTCGTTGACGCGGAATATTGTTTTTTTAAGCGGTCTAGGTCTAGGTTCTTTCATTGCACAAGAAATATAACATCACGGTTTAGGGTATTTATTGGTGCATCATAAAAAAGCTGTTTTAAGTTATATGACTTTTGCGGTATTGTTTAAAAACTGAGGTAGTCTTAGGACAACTTTAAGATTGTTTTAGGGAGAATAATTTGTTTCGTGGCACCATATATCTAACTTTTATCCTTGAAAAGCCATGAGGACTTTGTCGACAAAAACGAGGATTTTTTAAATACCAATATCACGATTGGAGCAAACGAAACAAAATTCTTTTTCAAGTACATATAAAGTCATGACTCGAGATATAATTGGGCAAAACACGGCCATTACGGTATTTATTACATTTCACAAAATTGATTTAAAAAAATCAATAGTTGATACATTGTACCAGTACCTATAACTTTTTAATAATAGTAAATTTTTAAAACCTTTGTCGATAACACTGAAACTCTATCTACTTGTACTTTTCGTTTTACAAAAAAAGCCCAAAAAAATCAATGTTTTTTTAAAAACATGTTTTATTTATATTTCTTTAGCAATTTTAATTTTTCGTTGACATGACTTTAGACACTTTCAGATCTTCTGAAGGAGAACAGATTATCTCAATATACTGGACCTCTAGCTTCTTTAGGTTGAAAATTATATATACTTTTTACTACAAATAGACTTCTTCTGAGTAAATATTTCAAGATATTCAAAAATATCGTATATGGTGATGTATACTATGTAAAAGCTCTCATAACTTTGAAACGAAAATAGTTTAGAAGTTTGTCCATACACACTAAGCCAGCCAAAAGTTGTTCGGTAATTTCTTTTGCCGACTACCACAGTAAAGTGATATTTTTACGGAGCTGTCAGTAAATTATTTAAAAAATTACGGTAAAGTTTTCATTTTTAACGATTTTCAGTAATTTTTCGAATATTTTACCGAAACCCGCAATATTTTTCAAGGAATTTATCAGCATTTCTGTTTTTTCGGTACATAAACATTATCCAGTAAAAAACTGACTGATTATTCGGCAAAATTGTACCAACATTACCGAACCTCGCCAAAAACTTACAAAACAGGTACAGCAAACCCAACAAACATTATGAGCTGAACTATAAGACTACGTGTTGATTTAAAGCAGATTAAAGGTTATGTAAGCTGAATAAAACTTTCGCTGAACTATTTAAACATTAACAGTTTATTCAGCCTATTTAAAATCCAGTATTCGCCAGTTCCAACTAGGCTGATCTATACTGCTAATAAATGTAATAGCGACAATATTAAAGCTTTTATTCAACCATCTTAACTAGACCGAATTGCGAGTTGAATAAACGATGCTGTTACCAATAGTATTACCTTTAATCATTAAGCTGCACTACATGTCTTCAAGAGGTTGTTTCTACCTTTACATTTGCCGTTATACCACCTTTGACTTTTAGCTGAATTATGTGTTTAACAAAGGTAATTGTAACTACTACAAAAATTGGCGCGATTAGCAAATCATGAGGAATAGCAACCGACCTGGGTTCGAGTCCCAATACACACACAATATTTTTTTACTATTATGTGAAGGATTTTTTTATTATTTCGGTATATTCCAATTGAGATGTTTTGCATATATTACAGTTAAGGAGCAATAGATCAATAAATGAATAAAGAAATAAAGAAAGTTTATTTAGTTTTTTTATATCTACTGAGTTTTCACCGCGGGAAATACACGATTTACAGTTTTTCAATGTACAAGCTTACCAAATCACACGCGCCCTCGTTTATGTAAATTTACCTTTTAATTCGAAACGGTTCTGTTTACTTGTGAAACATGAATATTCTCATATTGAACACAAGAGAAACTTTTTATTCCAACATTGCTATAAATTTTAGACACCAGCATTGTTACCATGATTTTTTTCTATCCATCGACTTGCAAACAAAGGTACAATGAAATGATTATTCACGTTGGCGAACTTAATTGATATAAATAAATAAACTATTGAATTCGAACAGCGACTTCCGCTTACCAAAAAAAATCACAATGGAAAGAAAATCATTTGGCAGGGAGTGGTAAATAAATTGAGGAGACTGCCACCTTAGAATTATAAATGACTTCAATCCATCATTCAGTTACCACCACTTTCATATAATCCCCATTTTTACTTATCTAAATGTTTTGTGACAACCATAAATCCTCACCTTGGATACAAAAACGACTATAATTATCATTTTTGAAATAAATAAATTATCTAATTTAAAATTCCCGAATGTTCTAAAAATCATTAAATTAAAAAAAAAATTAAATAAAAAAATATCGTAGGTTGGGATTCGAACCCAAGCCAACTAGGTTCACTCAAATCTATAGAAGGCTACTGTAGCCTTTGTACAGACTCTATTCAGCAGCCTAGACTTGTCGGTACATCGGTGAAATCTTAAGCATTCGATGTATGCAAGATTGGTGCAGACAGTAAGGTAAGTGCTTAGTATTCAACAGGTTGCTGGTTCGGATCCAGGTACGTGAAATGATATCCAACAAGATAATACAATTTTTCTCTAACTGTAACGTAACGCTAATAAAATAATATGGCTTCCAAAGAGATTGATGGCGTGTGTAACTTGAAATAAATGTCTTTTTTAACAATTTTCCTATGATAATTCTCTCAGCTGAATAGCGGTAACGAAAAGGTTTATTGATAAAGCTGAACTGTGGTTTTCTTCAGGCTGTGTACGTGCTGAAGAATTGTTCTTTCATGTGTCTTAATCAGACAAGCTGAATAAATTCTCCAAATCCCGGATGTTTAAGGGTGGAATAAACGATATATGATTACACGTATACTTCCAATGTTCAGCTAGAGCTGAATAAAGCAACTGTTAAAACGTTTATAAAACCACGAAATGTTTGTTGGGAATCATCTGTCAAATCGCTATTTTCTGAATAAACTGCTGACTGACCAGTATTTTTTGACATTTGGATAGAACGGATTGCGGAGAGTTCGGTAACCGAATTGTTTTACTGAATTGATTACCGAACGGATTGCTGTTCAAAACCCAGTAAAATTTAACTGTACCCAGTAATTTAAATTAAGTGTGTATGAACAAATTATGCGCCCTAATACAATCTTCAAGTTTCCCAAAGGTTACTTTAGTGTAAAATAAAAAAACATAACATTTGGATGCAAGAGAAAATATGAAAGATAGAGCTCGCCTGTGTTCAGCAATTTCATTGAGGACCGTCCAGTTCAATTTGAGATCTGCTTTTATTAGATCCACGCTAGCTTCTATTTAATCAAAAAGAAAGGTCTTGCAAAGTACAACAACTTTCCTAAACATATTATAAGGCTAAGTTATTCAGTTTCACCAAAAAGTTAAAATTTCTGCTAAATTTATATTCTGAAGCACTGGTCAAGGTGGCACAAATCATTCTTTCTTTCCCTCCCTCCTTGGACTTACTGCGAGTTGGAGTTTCTTGGTGAGGTTCAGGTAGCATTGGGATCTGCTAAATCTCTAAAACAGCCATAATTCCGAATGCACGATCCTGTACCATTTCTGCTAATATCCTAAGATTTCTGTAATCAAAGATCATAGAAATAAAAACACCCTAGCCCAACCGGAGTGCCAAACGGCACATTAGGATCGACGCCAGTAACACCCTGATTACGGCATACTGGCTATGGCGAACGTCAACGGACAGGACACGGATCACGAATTGGACGGCGACTTTGGGCTGACAGGCGTGCTGTTCTATTCCCTGAGTAAGGAAGAATGACAACGACTTGAAATGGCGAGTATGCTAACAGCACCGTTGTCTTCGTCCCGTTAAAACCTTGGCAAGTCTCCGGGTACGTTCGAAGCTCATCGCCAATAGTTGGTGGTACAAGGCTCGGATGGACCGATTTTGCGCCGATCCGGCTCTGAATACTACTCCGCATGAAGGATAGTGTCACCCCTAGAATGACCTCCCTGTTTGCAAAGATAACCATGGAATCACAAGAGGCGACGACGTACAACGAGTTGAGATAGCGGCCCGGAGTTGGGATATCACGGTGTTCCTAAAACCGTTATTAAGGTAGCGCTTTGTCGCCGTCACATACGAATTGACACAATTCGATACCTTTCCGTTTTTTTCCGCAAAAATGCTACACATTGCTAAATTTCTGGAAAATAAGCTCAAATCGCCAGAAAACCAATTCATACGATTGTAGCGATAAGGCTTTTACACCTGTTACGCGAAAGAAATTGGCTGAGAATCACTTCTTTTGCGAGATTTCGTGCGAGTTTTACCGAAAATCCATTTTCCTTTTTTCTAATATCGATGTAAACAACTCGCCTATGTAGGGATGTACACCGCGTTTTGCGTGGATGCGCGTGCGGGTAAAATTTAGCTCAAACTAATAAAATGGAGAAAGAGCAATAAATTCACATATATGGAGAAGACGCGGCGAATCTGTTCTCCATAGATGGTATGGGGAATCACCACCAGCAATAGTAGCTGAAATTATTCAGCAAAAGCAGGAGGAAGAGAAGCTGCAGCAACAACAACTACAGCACCACCAACAGTCAGGTCAGAGCAAATCTTCACACACTTGTTTTTGGGGGGTTGTGCCAACGTAAGGACTCGATTCACACTCACAAAAACGCGACGCGAGACAGGACACAACACTTATTGTCCTTACTAACTTAAAAAAAGGATTAAAAATTACCTTTTTGTCGACCGGTTTCGGGCTCGATGTTGCCCATCTACAGGATGTCCGACTGATTACTCAGTCGGACATCGTCCTGTAGATGGGCAGCGTCGAGCCCGAAACCGGTCGACAAAAAGGTAATTTTTAATCCTTTTTTAAAGTTAGTAAGGACAATAAGTGTTGTGTCCTGTCTCGCGTCGCGTTTTTGTGAGTGCAAATCTTCACAGTAGTCGACAATAGTGACAGCAACGGAGACGGAGGAGCTGCACAAATTTGTGGACGCGAGAAACAATGTTCATAAGAAGTCCAAGTAACAATTGAAGTTTTATAGCACGCTACAAGTGCAATCTAAGTTTTATCAGAGGCTATAAAACTATCATAAAACTACAATTGTTACTAGGGAGATGTTTCCTAATATCCAAAAGGCGCTAGTGTCTGCCGTGAAGGAGTATGCCACGGTAACGCTAAGGGCTAATGTATCTGAGCGAGCATTGACGTCGGGTAATGCTACTAGAATTCTCCCCTCGAAGCAGGGGAAGAAGAAGTAGGTTGGAGTACAGATCACGCCAGTTTCCGTGACTCCAAAGAGGGCAAGCACCTCGCCCGGAACCGGAAGACCAAGCGAGCCCAGGAGATACGCGCGAGAACCCCTTTTACTGCCGGGGGTAAGGAAGCTATTCAAAAGAGAGCATGCTGGAGTAACGTTGTAGATCGGAACAAAAAACACGGGAAACAGCAAAAGCGGAAAGAAAAGCGAAGCAGAAGAGGAAAGGAAAATTCCGGCTTGTCAGAAGGTACCAAAACAAAAAGCCGTGCTCGTCAAAACCAATGAGGCGACGACGTATGGAGCGCTCCTCACGGAGGTTCGAGAGGATCCGGAGCAGATGGATTTGGGGGAAAACGTGGTAAGAACCAGGCGTACCCAAAAAGGTGAGATGCTCTTCGAGTGCAAGGAGGATCCCACGATTAATTGCTCGATTATACGTTGAATTATTACCAAATCACTGGGTGAAGAGGCAGAAGTTAAAGCCCTAAGCCCAGAGACGGCAATTGTGTGCAAGGACCTGAATGAGAACACGTCGGAAGACGAGTTGAGAGGTGCACTGAAGCAGCAGTGCAATCTGGGCTAGGTGCACATGACGTCCAGTTAAAGAAGGAGGTACGGAGGAACTCAGACTTATGATGACGCCGTAATAATCGAAAGAGAAAGTAAACACAGAGAGGCTCTCATTTGCGAATGGGCACTTTTCACATGTTTGTCCAGAATTGGAGATTTTTTCGCTACCGTAGATCTCTTCGTTACGACATTTCGGCCGAGCGGCTGAACCGAGAATATGGATGCGGATGATCTAACGAGAAGGATTATGACGGTTTGTGACGCCTGAATGTCGCAAAAACCGGAGCCACGCATCAGACAGCGTTAAGCTTACTGATGGAATGGGACGCTCAGTACGCTATGCGCTGTTTGTTGTCAGAGCCAGAAAGCGGACTCAGAAAGCAGTATCGGAGCCAGGTAGAGAGGAGCGCAAAGCAGTGTTTCGGGAAGCTAGGGTCGCTTTAAATCCGAAGATCAAACTTAGCAAGTCATGTTGCTACAAAGAGCTGTGTCGAGAAGTAGACGCTAGACCTCTCCATATTTTGAAAAAGTTTTGAAATATACATCGGTCAGCTCAAATTCTTGTTCTAGGTGTGAATTTAAGAACTTTCGTCAAAAATGGCTTAATTTGGACATGATTTAGAGGTGTCTCCAACCATAAATCGTGTTTTTGATATGTTTCCATAGGAAGACCACTTACACTCTGATTTAATAGGCTCTACAAGTCCACATATCGTCAAAGGTTGTTCCTTAGACATATCTTAACATGTTTTAACAGATGAACATAGCTCTAATCGCAATAGAAAATTGGTTAATTGGATTTTTATATAGAAAAGAAAAAATACTACTAATTTTCCTTGGTTTTGATATACTTTTCTATATGAAAATCCAGTTAACAAATTTTCTATTGCGATTGGAGCTATGTTCTCCTGTTAAAGCATGTTAAGATATGACCAAGGAACAACCTTTGACGATATGTGGACTTGTAGAGGCTATTAAATCAGAATGTAAGTGGTCTTCCTATGGAAACATATCAAAAACACGATTTTTGATTGGAGACCCCTCTAAATCATGTCCAAATTAAGTCATTTTTGGCGAAAGTTCTTAAATTCACACCTAGAACAAGAATTTGGGCTGACCGATGTATATTTAAAAACTTTTTCAAAATATGGAGAGGTCTAGTAGACGCCAATCCCCGGGGGTAACGCGTACCGAGCAGGGCAGGAAAATTTCGAAAAATGAATTGATTGCTGTTCGAAGCTTCACGAAGCACCTTCTCAAGCATACCACATGCAATCGATGAGTTTGACACAATCGCTGCGAACATTTAGGGGTAAAACTTATCTCTGCTCGGACGCAGCGAGCTTCGCATCTAGTTCGCTCTTTACAATGTTCGAAAAAGTTCACATTAACCTTAGAAGCACATATCGTCGAACACGAGGTAAGGTAAGCTCTTGGCTCGTGGTTTTTGCGTTTTTGGAACATTTCCACAGAGTTTCGAAGCGATATTCGGTGAACACATATAAAGCGAATGCCTCGTTTATTTGAGAATCGCGAACATCGAAGTTTTATATCGCTTCAAGCATCAGCATCATGAGGCCACCGCGAACATGTTCGCTACGTGACTATCTGTTTTTTTTTTTTTTTTTTTTTTTTTTATTTCAATTATAGAGGTTTTAACCTTAAGGTCATTCGCCTCTTCGGGTTAGAAAAATCTCTTAGGAAAAATTTCTAACCCTATGTGCGGGGTCGGGACCCGAACCCAGGTGCGCTGCGTACAAGGCAATCGATTTACCAATACGCTACGCCCACTCCCCGTGACTATCTGTCTTAAAATCATAAACTGTAAATCTTATTTTGAGTATAAATAAAATGGATTATTTTAAGATTATAATTTAGGATTTAGGGATTAGGTGCGTCGTATACCTTACCAATTTATGAGCCACGAGTTTGAATGAGCGTAGTGGTAGTGAAATTCAAATTCTTTTTTTCGGAATACAATTATGTTTACTAGCTACTTTGATTGCAAACTCGTCTTTTCTTCTTCAATCGGAGTATATTTCCCCTGCCAAGGAGTTTAGGTGAAGATGTATAAAGTATGTTTAAGGGGGTAAGGGTTTCAGCGTGAAAAAATGTTTTTTGGTGAAATGACTCGTTTGGATGAAATGATACATTATAATGTACAAAAGTTTTGATCAATTCGCTTCGCCCAAATTTCTAAAAAAATCGCAAATAATTGTTTTTAACGCTAAAACCATTACCCCTCTCTTAATAATCTCCCTATCTAAAACAAATTCTTCCTAAAAAGAACAATTTTCGGATGGAATCTCACTGCTGACGTCCGAGTTCAGTTAGACGGCGAACTTCAGTTATTTGCATCCACTGAGGGGTAGTTAGGCGTAGTCCGTTGGCCTTTGTTTTCCACTTGTTGCGGTTTCTAACGTTCTTGCGCAACATTCCTAAATCGGCTAGTCATATTCACTCAATAATATGCGATGATTTGGGTGTTAAACGTTATTTTTAATTTTACCAAATGAATTTATTAACAAATACCTACATACTTGAATCCATTATTATTGTCATTAATTGAATTATAATTTCTTGGCATCTGTACCAAACCAAGAGGAAAGCTTCCAAATGATTTTTATAATATTGTTTTATAAGTTTATTGGTTGATTACCTAATCACAAGAGACCAAATATTTATTTTCAAACATTTTCGACAGAATCTGTTCACTTAATAAATGAAGTGTCAAACTTATTACATGTTCCACTTTTATGAAATTTATTTCCTGACTCCTGTACATGTGTTTTGTGATAAATAATGAGAATGATATTCCAACTTGTTTGTATTGTATTTGTTAACTAATTACTGATGGAGAAACGCAAAGAACTTACAAACAATGTTCTAGTGATTTTTTTTGTTGGAAATCCAAAAACAATTCTGAAAAGGACAAAATTTGGTTTATCTTCTCCATGATGTAATCTTCCCTTATTTGACTTTTACTAATAAAAAATAAAAGAAAGAAATCTTTAGGGCCCCCCGTATTTTTTTTTTTTTGAATCAGTTATAGCCGAAATGCTTTATGTAAGGGAAATCTCGGAAAATGAGAAGCGAAATAAATAACTCCAAGTAGAATGAAAGTCGTTCTAAACTCGAACTTTTTCGAATACTGTCTTTCCATTATTATTCGCTTTTTGTCGCATTCCATATTTTGATATATTATTTTGAAGACCCATATTTAAGATCAATACAATAGTAATTCTTCAAAAGGGCTAATGAGACTTTTGTAAACAAACTTATTTCGCTAATTTTTCCGCTACAGAGTTGAATTTTATGAAAAATACACATGAATCAACATCTTTGCCCTTGGTAGAATCGATTTCAAATGTTTTCTGTGTTGAAATGATAACAAATTAAGAGAAATCAGCAAAACAAAAGTTTGTTCACAAATCTTATTAGCCCTATTCAAATGTTGATATGGAATAATAAAATCAATCAAGATCAATTTCGATTTTTTTTAATTTTGCGGTGGTGTAATCCCTTAAGTGGTTGATTTAACGGCTTCTTTCAAAATTTATCGAACCTACTCCCATTCGTTCATTCGTTAGAGTAGTTTATGTTAAAGAGAGTGTACTAAATTAATAGGAACACTTAAATTTAGGAAGTTATGACCCTCGCTCCACAATGCAGTTTGCGACAGAATTGCTCAACTGAAAATTATTAAATGAAATGAATGAAAACAAACATTAGACTATAGCATTTTGTACGCATGCACTTCAGAGGTCCAAGGGTTACAATTTCTGTTCTAGTTCTCGGATCTACATCACATTTTTTTCGATTTTTTGGCCCAGTTCTCAAGGGAAATCCAGTTTTTAACTTTTTGCATACATATTGCATTGAATGAAGAACTTAGATAATGTATTCATAAAGTATTAGTAATAATTCGATTATCCGTTCATTTTAAAAGGCTATTTTCTATAACTTTACAACTGATTTAATTTCACTTTCAAAATTTCTCGAAATATCATGTTCTAAAAGTTTTCAACCGATATAATATTCGAAAATAGTTATAAAAATGTCTCATCACACTGGTAGATGGATTCAAAGCGTTTTTTTAAATAAGTGCACTAAAAAACATGCGCCCTTCTAAAACATACTTCTGAATCAAAATGGTTTTACTGTTAGTCGAAAACAAGATTTACAAAACGACCAGAACTGCCAAATATGAATCGGGAATGGTCGAGTTTATTGACATTCCCTATTTATTTCTAGGATTCATCATACACATCATGACGTTATTTATTTAGCTGATAATCGATTTTTTCCTTTGAATGGATGTCGATATCTTTATCCTCAAGAAACTGATATAACTGGATCCTCAAGAAACTGACATAGTAACATGACTAAGATAAGCGAGCCACTCAATACGTTGTGTACATTGTGTTTAACTTCATTTTCTAGCCCTAATTTATTTCATTTGAAAATTTATCCCCGCCCTGTCACGAAATCTTGATTTTATCCCTACTGGTAATATATCAGTAGGGTATCTTAAATAAACTTGTTACGTCACTTTTCAGTTAACCCCAGCATCCATAAGCTACACATTGTCACAATTATTTTTCACCTATTCCACCCTTAATACAAGGCCTCTGTCTAGAATATACTTTTTTTTGCATAACTAGTAGGTAGGTATTTGAATAAAGAAAACTAATATCGTCCGGCGAACATGTTAGCGATGGCCCTCGCGATGCTAAATTAAAATAATCCTTCGGTGTTCGCGATTCTGAAATACTTCGAGGTAGTCTTTCTTTTGTGTTCGCGAACATCGCTTCGAAGCTCCGTGTAATTGTTTCAAAAATATCGATCACACGAACCAAGAGCTTAGCTCGTGTTCGTCGAAAGCTACGCAAAAGCTTTTACATATCTTTCCGAACATCAATGAAATAAACAAGAAGCTTCCTTTGTCCTCGCCGAAGAGCATGCAAAAGTATCGCCCAAATGTCCGCAATTACGATGGTAAGCGATTGTGATGCGAAGCTTGTGAATACGAACCAGTAACGCAAAGCTTCGCGCTTTGAAAGTATTCGAACATAGGTTCGGTTCGAATATTTCCTGCCCTGGTACCGAGTCGTGATGGCGAAAATGAAGGGCCCGTCGACACTAGTCGAAATGTGCCCGGGTAAGCTGAAGATAATCGTTGAGGGTCTCTTCCCAAAGCTTGGTCCAACTATCTGGCCACCGACAGCGTACGGCGAAGAAGACCGGACGACTGGATAGTGACTAACGATGAGCTCGCAGAAACATCGAATCGCTTGAAATCAAAGAAAGTCCCCGGTCTGTATAGAAGAACAAACGTGCTGCTGAATGCTACAATCCTGGCATACCCGGACATTTCCAGGATGGTACTGCAGAAGTTTATAGATGATGGCAACTTCCACAAGATGTGGAAGATACAGAACCTGAAATCGGGAAAACTTCTTTCGCCGGGGAACTCTCCGTCGGAGTAAACTAAATCCACCGCCAGGGACTATACTCAGCCCGCGACGAGATACCACCAATCGCAGGTCGTCGTGGCACCAGCCACGAACCGGACACCCTGATCAACCGGAATCGCCGGACTGACCTTGGCATCTGGCTAGTTGGCTCGGTTTTGGGAGAAATTCTCTTGCCGGGGAGTTCTATTGGAGTAGGCTAGGTCCAACGTCGGGAACTAGACCGAGCAGCTGGCGTACAAGACGAGAGCCCAACAAGGAAGTGGTGCCAAATGGCACAAGAGAGCCGAAGGGCTCAATAGATTAGAAAATCTTTAGTTTGCAACCCAGATTGTCCTCGTAAGGATCGAACACTCACAGCTATCTTTCCTACTACCATACAAAAATTGCCACGTTGTTTGGATGGTCGAGAGCTGGTGGTGTGTCGAGGAGGGGTGCTGTAACCCTACTGAAAGAACTACTAAGCAGTAGCAGGAAATGTTCTGGTAACACTGTTGTGAATCAGTTTGTTTATTTTCGTTCTCGTATTTTGTATCGTTTTTTTGTGTATATTAAGTGATTTCTCAATTAGAATAGAGTTTGTGCCCTCGCCTAAGCTGCAGTTATTGATCAATTGACTGATAATTTGTGATTCTTGGTCGTGCGGTGACAATTGATAAACATTTTGTTCTCCCAAAGTGTCGCCGGTAGTGATAGAATCCTTGTGGTGAAACCGTGGATGCATATCGGGAAAGCTTATTCGCGAAGTAGCTACTGTTGCCTACCTGTAGGCGATTCGCAATGGATTCGATCTGCCTGCAGTGCTCCGAGCCGGTAACCACTTTGAATCAGCTGAAATGCCAAGGATTCTGCGACAGAATCATGCATCTATCGTGTTCAACGCTCACTCGTCCAAAATTGGACATGATTAACGACTCAGCGAATATATTCTGGTTTTGCGACAGCTGTGTGGATTTGATGAAATCCTCTGCAGTGAATGCAGCTTTTACAGCATTGAGCGAAGCGTTCCGTTTGCTGACCGACACACATAAAACAGCGCTTGAAGCATTAAAGGCTGAAATGGAGAAAACCAGAAAATCAGTGGAATCCGCAACGACATTGCCTGCAACTCCCATATCATGGCCCGTTCCAAATAGAGCTGGAGCCAAACGTGCTCGCGAGACGGAGGATGATAAATTTCCTTCTAAATCCGATGTCCCCAGTCTAACGTGTGGCAAGAAAAAGGGTGATGTAGCAAAGGTACCCACAATCACTGTTCAACCCGCTACTAGTAAATGCTGGATTTACTTGTCACGAATTGCTACCACCGTTTCCGAAGCTGAGGTTGGTGCTATGGTTAAGGAGTGCCTTTCAACGGACGATCCGGTCGAAGTGAAGAAGTTAGTGAAAAAAGACGCAAATTTGAGCGGGCTTAATTTCATTTCTTTCAAAATTGGTGTTGATCCTCAACTTCGTGAAATGGCTCTCAATGCCGATACCTGGCCGGATGGGATGTATTTCCGCGAGTTCGTCGACTTTCGGCAAGAACGTAATAATGACGGGAAGTATGGGTTTCGGAAAACACCTCGACTGGGATAAATCCATCGCAAATAGCAGTTATTTTAGACCACGCACCGACGATTCGCCTGTTGATCAACGGCAACCGGGACGCACCGTAGAAAGCAATATGGAATCCCCCAATCCTCCCAGCACAGTCGTGCCCCTTGCAGTCAGCAGTATCTTCAGTCGTCCCGGCCCTGTGTCTGGGAATGGAGAGGGGGACTTCCAAATTGCCCTCTTTGGCAAGTATTTTAAAAATTATGTTGATGAATCAACCGTTTTTCCTGATGGAACTATTTGTTCTAGCTCGAATGCTTCCGACTGTCAATTAATGAGTCATCGCTGTCAGCCGTCAGCTGGAAACCTCCTGAGGAGCACTCCAACTTCCATCACGAGTGCTACCAATTCATGCAGTTCACCCGCTCCTTCCGCTGTTAGCAGTCATTCCAATCGCCCCGGTGTACATTCCAGACGAATGAATCGAGGAGTGCCGGTCAGCCTTCCGTGCCTAAAATCGTCGCCCATCCACTTATACTATCAAAATGTGGGAGGCATGAATTCCTGTGCAAATACCTATCGTCTAGCTACCTCGGACTGCTGTTACGACATCATCGCATTGACAGAAACATGGCTAAATGAGCAAACTCTTTCCAGCCAGGTGATTTGCTCTAACTACGAGGTTCTCAGATGTGATCGTAACCCTCTCAACAGCAACAAATCCTCCGGTGGCGGTGTTTTGCTCGCTGTGCGCCGTGGATTAAAAGTTCAACATATAACAAATGACGCTTGGAGCAGCATCGAACAAGTATGGGCAGCGATAAAATTGGGAAATCGAACATTATATATATATATATGTGTGGTTTATTTCCCTCCCGATAAAATTCGCGACTCTGCACTAGTTGATTCTCATTCTGAATCATTGACTTCTGTTTCCGCGATGGCGCAACTCACTGACGAAATCATGATTATCGGCGATTTCAACCTTTCTACAATAAAGTGGCGTTCCGTTCATAACAGATTTCTACAACCCGACCCAGACGAATCTGTTTTTCATCCTGGCAGCATCACTCTTCTGGATGGTTATAGCACGGCTACACTTCAGCAGATCAACAGCACCACGAACGAGAACGACCGGATTTTAGATCTATGCTTCGTCAATGCCAGAGATCAATCTCCGCATATTTCCACCGCCCTCACCCCGCTAGTAAAGTATGTTCGCCACCATCCGCCTCTACATCTTACACTCCAGGACGTACCGCCTATGAAGTTTTCGAGCCACGCGCCCACCGTGTGTTACAATTATAAGCGGGCCGACTATAGCAGCATTTTGAATATTTTACAAAGTATTAACTGGAATTCTGTGCTAAGCAAGGATGATGTGAACTCCGCCGCTGAAACGTTCTGCCATATAATGAGCTACCTTATCGATCGTCATGTCCCAAAGTATAATCAACGAAGTGATCAATCCCCCTGGCAGACAGCCGAGCTACGTCAGCTAAAAACTGCGAAAAGAGCAGCATTACGAAAGTTTACCAAACGCCGTACCTTGTCACTTAGAGCTTATTATGTAAGGCTCAATAACGATTTTAAAAAACTGAACAGTTTTTGTTTTTCAAACTACCAACGAAAAATGCAACGTAAGCTTAAGTCGGATCCTAAATCGTTTTGGAGATACGTCAATGAGCAGCGGAAAGAAACCGGCTTACCTTCTACAATGTTTTTGAATGGCGAAGTTGGGCATGATTCACAAGCCATATGCAAATTGTTCGCATCTAAATTTGCGAGTGTGTTCGTCAGTGAGACTCTGTCCTCGCAGCAGATTGACGTTGCAGCTAGCGGCGTGGCCCAACTCGAACGGTCAGTGAGTGAGATTCATGTGGAGCACTCGGATATTGTATCAGCAGCATCCAAGCTTAAAGCATCGTCGTCTCCTGGACCAGATCGTGTCCCTGCTGTGTTTTTTGAAAAAGTGTATATCTGGTTTGGTGGAACCTCTCTGTAAACTATTCAAAATGTCACTGACAACCGCGATTTTTCCTCAATTGTGGAAAGCAGCTTTCATCTTTCCTGTCCACAAAAAAGGTGATAAGAGAAACATTGACAATTATCGAGGAATTTCTGCGCTCTGTGCCATTTCCAAGCTCTTTGAGTTAGTCGTGGTGGAGTCAGTGTTTTTTCACTGTAAGGAATATATTTCTAAAGACCAACACGGATTCATGCCGAATCGATCTACGTCGACGAATCTACTATCTCTAACCTCTTTTGTGTCCGAAGGGTTCGATGCGAATCAACAAACTGATGTTATATATACTGACTTATCTGCAGCTTTCGACAAAATCAATCACGATATCGCAGTCGCTAAATTGGAAAAACTTGGCTTCAGTGGATCACTCCTGCGATGGTTTCAATCCTATCTCGTTGGCCGTCAACTCAGTGTGAACATAGGTGATGCATACTCCAAACTGTTCTCCGCAACGTCTGGTATTCCGCAAGGAAGTCATCTCGGACCATTAATATTCACTCTCTATTTCAACGATGTAAACTATCAGCTGAAAGGACCACGGTTGTCGTATGCAGATGATCTAAAAATTTTCAACAGAATTAGGAGCCGATCGAACGCACAATATTTGCAGCAGCAATTCGACACTTTCAGCAGATGGTGTAAAAACAAGCGAATGATTCTGAATCCGGCGAAATGTTCTGTGATATCGTTCACCAGAAAAAAAGATCCCATTGAGTTTGAATATAACTTGTCTGGAGCTCTTGTTTCCCGGGTGAGCTGCGTTAAGGAACTTACATTTAAGAATCACATTTCGTATGTTGTTGGTAAAGCATCGCGAAGCCTGGGCTTCATTTTCCGTACGGCTAAATCCTTTACAGACATTTACTGTCTCAAAAGCCTATACTGCTCTTTAGTGCGCTCTACGCTGGACTATTGTTCGGCGGTCTGGAACCCGAATTACATGAACAGCAGCGATCGAATTGAAGGCGTTCAACGAAAATTTATACGGTATGCTCTTCGACGCCTGCCTTGGCGCGATCCTGTTCGTCTACCAAGCTACGAGAGTCGGTGTCAACTCATCCAGCTCGATACCCTTCAGCGTCGTAGAGAAACTGCAAGAGCCTTATTCATCTCTGATCTTCTGTCAGGACGCATCGATTCTCCAGATTTACTAGAGCGAGTTAACATCCAAGCAAGGTCCAGAACGTTACGCGGAAACGTTCTTCTGAGAGTGCCGTTTCGACGAACTATTCAAACAGCTAATGCCGCTATCACGGGACTACAACGCCTCTTCAATCGCGTGTCGCACTTGTTCGACTTTCATTTGTCTCGAATATCATTAAGAAATCGATTCCTGCAGTTTTTTAGATGTAATTAGTTTAAGTTTCCATCATTGGGGCCGAGTGCGGCCTGTTGATGTGCGTGATAAATAAATAAATAAATAAAGTAGGATTGGAGTGTGTGCTGGGTACATAAAAAAACTCTCCCAGAAGTAATGCCCTAAGATAGAAACCAACCGACCGCAAAATATGACCATCGTCGATTCGAACCAAACTTTGCAGGTGTGTTCGCTGTATGAATCTCCATGATATTCTCTGGCAATTGGAATATTTTGATACAAGAGTAATTTTTCAAAAGGGCGTAAACGTTTCTACGTGTACGGATTCCAAATTTTTTTTGTTCGATTACTGTATTTTATACAGCAAAACTATCTGAGAACAAGTTACAGGGAATGAATACTTCTGTCCGAAAAAAATATACACTGGAAAAAATGTCATTTTTCAAAAAAACAAAAATTTATGATAAAAACCCATTTTTTTTAAATTTTTTATATTTTGTTACCAAAAACCTAAAGAGAAAAGAAACATTTCGATTGTGATTGCATGATGGAGAAAAAATCGATAAAAAAGTTTTCCTAACAATAACTTCGTACATGTTTTTAAATTTCATACTAATTGACATACAAAATTGTAATTTTATTACAGAATATAATTTTAAGCACCATTTAAAATCAAAATGCATTAAAAAACAAAAATCTTTCAAAATGCGATAGTTTTCGAGATATTTGAAATTTTGCTCCTTCAAAAACAATTATTTCGTGTAATTATGCTTTTTTTAAAAGTTATTCGCGTTACCCCATCAAAAAATGTCAAAAATTTAATATTTATCGTTTTAAAGACGTAAAAGCAACTTTTTTGTTTAGCTATAATTAATTGTAAATGGAATTGTATTTTTAAAATGTGGTTCATTTTAAAAAAGGGGGAAAACCCTCGAGGTTAAAGTTTTAATAAATAAGTAACAAATAAATAATAACGAGAAAATTGAACTTAAATTTCGTTAATCTACTACTGTTCCATTAATCACAGAAAGTCTTCCGGAAAACCCTAAACTCCCTAGGTAGTGGTGTTTCAGGTTCAAGGGGCCTCACAAAATGAATTCGATAGTGTAGAAGATAAATTTCCATGAGCTTAAAATTTGCAAGTTAGCGAAATTCACGATAAAATCTTCCCTAAAGCTACCCTCATACTTCAGTTAGCCTAGCCATATGCAAAATAGCTATTAAATTTTGACCCAGTATGGCATCATCATCATCATGCTGGATGTCACCGTGAAAGGTATCTTTTTCCAGGCGGGGAGATGATAGCACTCGGAAACCATCCGAGTGAGATCGCAACCAACCGAGAGGAAAAGATATTTCCGCTCGCCCTAAATAAATAGCACTCGGTCGAGATTATGAAGCCGGAATAGCTAATGGGATCTGTTTTAATTTATCACCTCTGCAGGTAAATTCCCACCGGAAGAAAATGTGTACTTAATATTCCGTGTTCCGTTTTCATCCACCGTTGACCCAGTTGATTTCAGCAGAATCCGGACGGACCGATTCAAAACGAGCCCCGTTTTCCTCCCCGAAAAAGTTGGCATATATATAGGGTGGGTGAAGTTATTTTGTTACTATGACACTTGTCTCAGTAACTTGCCACTTTGCATATGACACTCCGACACCATTCACCGTAAGTGACAAGAAACAATAAAGTAGACCGGCACTAATGGGAAATCATTTCCATCCAGACCGGGTGCGGTGCTATCCGAACCGACAACGGAGTGAGGCTAGTAGTGTTGAGCGCTGTTTACCTTTACGACCCGTTGACTAAATGTAGTAGCATCATGGCGATGATGGCGCGAGGAAGTGATGTGTGCATGCAAATATTAAAACTTGTTCTTCACTCCGCTATCTGTCAACTCAGCAGCGGGATAAATATTCCTGCGGCAGAATATCCAAACTGTTATTTAATTACCTGTACAGCCGGCGACCGGTTGGTGTAATACACCGCTTAAGCTGATCGGTGCGAGATGCTAAATTCAGCGGAGGTGCTGGAGCGGTATAAATACCAGCATCATCATCTGTCGGAAATCCGTAGATAACACACTACGTCGCCGGTGTAGAATCGTTTCCAACGATTAATGAGCATTGCCTTGGGCATAATGTCACCCGAACGATCAACGGCTCGGGTCAACATCTGATTTGAGTAACCTTTCAGGGACGTGCTTCGGTCGATGGTAGATAGCGGACTTTGAAACATTTGACTGCGAGGCGTCAACTATGTACGTAGCATCTGAAAGCCTATTTGATAGTCTTCAAGTCTATAAATTTTCAAATTCTCGAATATGCCTGTTTACACGTTTTCTAGTTACCAAACTTTATTCACAATGGTAATGATTGCTCTGAGCCATTTTCAGTATTTTTTGTTCAGGTTGATTACCTTTCTCATATTTTTACTTAAAGAACCATATTTTTTTTCTTTTTGCTCGCAATAGTTTTCTCTTTCTGTGTAACTTTTCATGAACTACCTATTTGCTGAACAAACGAAACACCGTTCTATCGAGTGCCACTGCCAAAGAACAGTATAGAAATAAAACAGAATCAGTTAAAATAGTGTCTGGCAAAATACGTAGTTGCATCAGCTATACATAAGAAATCAACGCACTTCTTTATTAACTTTGTGGCAACTTTAAGCACGGAGAGAAAATACTAGATTGCTCTGCAGAGTTAATCTGATTCTAAGAAAATTCCTTCATATGATACTTATTCAAAATGTAAAACCCATTCACTCCATTTACTAGCTGAGTACATAAAGCAAAAAAATGCAAAAAAACTTCTAGTACGTTCTCCAATAATAAAATTCATCAATTTCATCTTCCTGGAAGCCGGATTGAAGTTTTCATATCAAAATATTGTTTTTAGTTTTTGGGGAATCAATATCGTAAATAAAACTGTTTCAGGAATCATCATTGAACCATCTCCACAGATAAACAGACATCACCTTTATCTGGGTGCCTCGTACAAACACAGAAAAGGTTAATGTAAAGACACTCAACTCACAGTGATGGGATTGCCTGAGGGCAAATAATAAATAATATACCGTATACAATAGAGCTATCAACTCCGATCAAAGCTAATGGAGTCAATCTGATGATGCCAGGACTCCCGCAAGATTGCGCCTACATATACTCGTACCGAAGTATAAACGATCGAAATAAGAATTAGTTCCAATTGTCGGCATCATCTCTCTGTTTGTCCATGCCTTCTCCATCCGACTCGTCAGACTGGGATTGTAAATGGTTATAATCGAACAATGTAGGCATTGAAACCCGTAGCTACCGGAGCAACCGGTTCTGGAAAATCTAAAACTATATTTTCCATCGTAAATCGTTGCCCAGCCTCTATCAATATAACACACCTCACCGCATGTACACAGGAACTGGGAGCCTCTTCAAAAGTGAAAACATTGATGGTGGGCTTCATCAAGGGCCAAAAATCGAACGCAGGTGAGCAAGCATTCCTGCTCGTTTGACCCTTGGTAGCACCATACCATACATCCACCAGCGGAAAGTTTTGTTCTCAAACAACCTTCACCTGCCGCTCCACCTGCGCTGCGCGCACGCTTGTATACAAATTTGGATAGTGGAAACGAACCGGTTCATACACCTTCTACCTACCTACATAGACTCCACCAAGTCCCCTAATGCAACGGAAACTTCGAATTCAGGTGCACGGAGCAACTGGAAACTCTAACGAGCAAGAGCAAAGTTAGCTCGATAATAAATCAAATGAGACCGAAAGTTTCGAACAAAAATTTCACGGCCAAATGGGAAAACTATGAGCCAACTTGGATGGCATCTGCTTGACTTTCTTTGGGAATGGTTCTTGATTCGGAACATTGGCAAAAAAGCGTATCACTTATAGCGTTTTCGTTTATATCTACTGCTACCACCGATGTAATGCAAAAAAGAGATTGAAGTCAAGTTTCAATGATATTAAGGGGCGGGCATAGCGTAGTTCGTGAATCGATTGCCTTGTACGCAGCTCATCCGGGTTCAATTCAGCATATATTTTAGAGATTTTCCCAATCTGAAAAAAGACCCCTCAAGTTAAAAAAAATCTATAATTAAAATAAAAAAGTTTATAGAGTGCAGCATCATCGACTACACCTGCGTAGTGAACTGTCAGAATCGAAAATGTCTTTAGATATAAGTTTATTTTATTTTTGTTACTAGATTAATTTAATTAGGCGAGAGATTTCGGTAGAATTAACCTTACATAATCTTAACTATTACTTGAAACTAAGCTTCTTCAATCAGGCACGTAGTCAGAGAGGGAGCTAGGAGCTAAAAACCACCCACAGCTTGAAATATTTTAGTTTTTTAGAAATGGCGAGAGTCTCGGTGACTTGTATCAAACATGTCTATAGCATTCGTTATCGAGCACTCAGTCGAGATAGAAGTCTTTTGTCATCGGTCCGTACACTCTATAGCGACAAATAGTGTTAATCCGCGTTCAAGGTTATTGGCACACTCTACGCCTAGTTGAGGTTTCATTATTTTTCCCTTCTTTTGTGTTTCTGTTTCTGAGTACCGTTAGCCGGTCAGTGAAGTAAAGCAGTGTTCTTTTAGTAAGCCGTCTGGATACCGTTACATACACAAGCTAAGTATTAGTTTTCGTTTCCCCTTCCTGGTTGTCTTAATAACGTGCACTGGGCAATAGGCCCGTGCAAAAATGACTTCCCCTGACGGCGGTTCATCTCAAGGTGAGATGGACGTCGAAATAAAATCGGCTCCCCGGCTCAAGGTATATCCGAGCTCGGCCACCGGGCCATTTGTGATCTTCTTCCGGACCAAAGAAAAAAAGTGTTTGAATCTGTTGCAGATTTCTCGAGTTCTGACGGATCGGTATTCGGCCGTGACAGAAATATCGAAAATTCGCCCTGATAAGCTTCGGGTGGTGGTTAACAGTTCTACTCAGGCAAACGATATTGCTGGCTACGAGCCCTTTACGAAGGAGTACCGGGTTTATATTCCAGCTAGCAGGGTTGAAGTCAGTGGGGTCGTTTCCGATTCGAGTCTGAATTGCGAGGACCTGCTAAAATATGGGACTGGCTGTTTCAAAGACCCCATGCTTAAGCCAGTGAAGATACTGGAATGCAAACGTTTGCATTCAGCATCAGTCGCAGCTGACGGCAAGAAAATATACGTCAACTCAGACTCTTATCGGGTGACCTTCGCCGGCTCTGCCCTGCCCAATTACCTCCTCTTTGACAAGGTTCGTCTACCTGTTCGCCTCTTTGTGCCGCGGGTCATGAACTGTACTAATTGCAAACAATTGGGACACACAGCCTCCCATTGTAGCAATAAAGCCCGCTGTGGGAAATGCGGTGGGAATCATGCGGATGATTCCTGTGGTAGAGATGTCGAAAAGTGTCTCTACTGTGGGGGAAACCCACATGATCTCCCTTCATGTCCCGAGTACAAACAGCGCGAGGAAAATCTTAAGCGTTCCCTTCAGGGACGCTCTAAGCGATCTTTTGCAGAAATGCTTAAGATAGCTACGCCACCTGTCTCTACGAACATCTATACCAACTTGTCTACTGACGAAGGCGACTGTGATGAACCCCAGGAAGGAACATCTTCTGCTGTGCCTAGAAGTAGTAGAAAAAGGAAGAACATTTCCTCTTCCAAGCTTCGTCGTAAAGGCCAGAAGGTGTCTCTTCATGGTCCCCCTAAAATAACTACTCAAGGAAGTACTGGTGCAAAACCGAAGCAAGTCGCTCCCGGTCTCAGTAACCTGAGCTCAGAAAAGGAGTTCCCAGCACTTCCAGGAACATCAAAAACCCCAAGTGTTCCCATATCTCAGCCAGAGAAAGAAAACAGTGCTGGCTTAATAAATTTCTCTGACATTGTGGACCGTATTCTTACAGCGTTAAACATTTCTGACCCCCTTAAAAGTATCTTGATAAGCTTTCTCCCCGCAGTAAAAACATTTTTGATGCAGTTCACTGCGAAATGGCCCCTTCTTTCAGCGATTGTATCCTTCGATGGCTAATTCATCGAACGAGGTCAAGGATTTAATCACTGTTCTACAGTGGAATTGCAGAAGCATTATCCCGAAAATCGATTCGTTTAAAATCTTACTAAATAATTTGAAATGCGATGCATTTGCCCTATGCGAGACATGGCTCACTTCAGAAATAACCCTACACTTCCACGATTTTAATATTATTCGCTTGGATCGAGAAGACTCTTACGGAGGAGTACTTTTGGGGATCAAAAAGTGCTATTCTTTCAATCGGATCGACCTCCCCTCGACACCAGGCATTGAAGTTGTCGCTTGCCAAACCAGAATTAAAGGCAAAGACCTTTGCATTGCTTCCACCTACATCCCCCCTAGAGCCTCAGTTAGCCACCGACGGCTTTGCGATATTGCGGAACTCCTCCCCGCACCGAGGCTAGTTTTAGGTGACTTCAACTCCCACGGCACGGCATGGGGTTGCCTTCATGACGATAATCGATCTACCCTACTCCATGAGCTTTGCGACAACTTCAATATGACTATTTTGAATACGGGTGAAATGACACGGATTCCTGCCCCTCCAGCGCGTCCGAGCGCCTTAGACCTGTCCCTCTGCTCGACATCGCTGCGGTTAGATTGCATGTGGAAGGTAGTCTCTGATCCCCACGGCAGCGACCATCTGCCAATCGTAATTAATATTGCTAACGGTTCAGGGCCACCGAATACAATCAATGTTTCGTATGACCTCACACGAAATATTGATTGGAAGAGCTACGCGTCCGCGATATCCGAAAAAGTAGAATCGACACAAGAGCTTCCTCCGGAGGAAGAGTACGGGTTCCTGGCTGGCTTGATTCTCGATACCGCGATTCAAGCTCAGACTAAACGCGTACCAGACGCGAATTCACGCGGGCGTCCTCCCAATCCATGGTGGGACAAAGAGTGCTCAGACGTGTACGCGGAGAAGGCCGCTGCGTATAAGACCTTCCGGGACGACGGGCTGCCAGCTAGCTACCGACAGTACGCGATGGCGGAAACGCGCATGAAGAGTTTGATAAAAGCCAAAAAACGTAGCTACTGGCGCCGGTTCGTCGACGGACTAACGAGAGAAACATCGATGAGCACTCTTTGGAGTACGGCCCGACGCTTACGAAACCGAAACAGTACTAATGAGAGCGTGGAATATTCAAACCGTTGGATATTCGATTTTGCCAAGAAGGTTTGTCCGGATTCCGCCCCGGCACAGAAGATCTACCGCGCCGCGTCCCCTCACAATAACGCGAACGAAACACCGTTT
This sequence comes from Topomyia yanbarensis, assembly GCF_030247195.1. Taxonomy (NCBI): domain Eukaryota; kingdom Metazoa; phylum Arthropoda; class Insecta; order Diptera; family Culicidae; genus Topomyia; species Topomyia yanbarensis. The sequence continues at coordinate 389,327,750 of NC_080672.1, forward strand.
TCGATGGTGGAGTTCTCACTTGCTCTCTTATCATGTAACAATAAAGCCCCAGGGCCAGACAGAATCAAATTTAACTTGTTAAAGAATCTGCCAGACTCTGCCAAGAGACGCTTGTTGAATTTATTTAATAAGTTTCTTGAGGGTAATATTGTCCCTCATGACTGGAGGCAAGTGAAGGTCATCGCCATTCAAAAACCAGGAAAACCAGCCTCCGACCACAACTCGTATCGACCGATTGCGATGCTGTCCTGTATCCGAAAGTTGTTCGAGAAAATGATCTTGTTTCGCCTCGATAATTGGGTTGAAGCAAATGGCTTACTGTCAGATACACAATTTGGTTTCCGCAAAGGCAAAGGGACGAACGATTGTCTTGCGTTGCTCTCAACAGAAATTCAAATGGCTTATGCTAGCAAAGAGCAGATGGCATCAGTTTTCCTAGATATAAAGGGGGCTTTTGATTCAGTTTCTATCAAAATTCTTTCTGAGAAGCTGCACCAGCATGGTCTTTCACCGACTCTAAACAACTTTTTGCTAAACTTGCTGTCTGAAAAACATATGCATTTTTCGCATGGTGATTTATCGACATCACGAATTAGCTACATGGGTCTTCCCCAGGGCTCATGTCTAAGCCCCCTTCTCTATAACTTTTACGTGAATGACATTGACGAATGTCTTGTCAATTCCTGCACGCTAAGGCAGCTTGCAGATGACGGTGTGGTCTCTATTACAGGTCCCAAAGCCGTCGATCTGCAAGGACCATTGCAAGATACCTTGGACAATTTGTCTGCTTGGGCCCTCCAGCTAGGTATCGAGTTCTCCACGGAGAAAACTGAGCTAGTCGTATTTTCAAGGAAGCGTGAACCAGCGCAACTACAGCTTCAATTAATGGGTCAAACTATTGCTCAGGTTTCAACTTTCAAATATCTCGGGGTCTGGTTCGACTCTAAAGGAACCTGGGGATGTCACATTAGGTATCTGAAACAGAAGTGCCAGCAAAGGATCAACTTTCTCCGTACAATAACCGGAACATGGTGGGGTGCCCACCCAGGAGACCTGATCAGGCTGTACCAAACAACAATATTGTCGGTGATGGAGTACGGGAGTTTCTGTTTCCGCTCCGCTGCGAACATACATTTCATCAAACTAGAGCGAATCCAATATTGTTGTTTGCGTATTGCTTTGGGTTGCATGCACTCGACCCATACGATGAGTCTCGAAGTGCTGGCGGGCGTCCTTCCGCTGAAAAATCGATTTTGGGAACTCTCATATCGATTGCTCATCCGATGCGATATCTTGAACCCGTTAGTAATTGCAAATTTCGAAAGGCTTGTCGAGCTCAATTCTCAAACCCGATTTATGTCCTTGTACTTCGATTACATGGCACAAAATATCAATCCTTCTTCATACTATCCCAACCATGTCAATCTCTTTCATGCTTCTGATTCAACTGTATTCTTCGACACATCCATGAAAGACGAGATTCGTGGAATCCCGGATCACATACGTCCGCAAGTGATCCCAAGCATCTTTCATAGTAAATTTCGAGAAGTCGACTGCAACAAGATGTTTTACACCGACGGGTCAAGCCTCGACGGCTCCACTGGCTTCGGTATATTCAATCAAAACCTCACCGCCTCATTCAAACTCAATGATCCTGCTTCTGTTTACGTCGCAGAACTTGCTGCTATTCAGTATACCCTTGGGATCATTGATACTTTGCCCACCGATCATTACTTTATTGTCTCGGATAGCCTCAGCTCAATCGAGGCTCTCCGTTCAATGAAACCTAGAAAGCACATTCCATATTTTCTGGGGAAAATCTGGGAGCGCCTGCGTGCTTTGTCTGTAAGATCGTACAAGATTACCTTAGTTTGGGTTCCCTCGCATTGCTCCATTCCAGGTAATGAAGAAGCGGACTCTTTAGCTAAGGCGGGCGCTTTACAAGGTGACATATATGAAAGACCAATTAGCTTCAGCGAATTTTTCAGTATCACTCATCAGAGAACCCTCGAACGTTGGCAAACTTCATGGAGCAATGGTGAACTGGGAAGGTGGCTACATTCGATAATCCCTAAGGTATCGACGAAACCTTGGTTCAGAGGGATGGATGTGGGTCGGGATTTCATTCGCGTGATGTCTCGGCTCATGTCCAATCACTACACGCTGGACGCACATCTCCGGCGTATTGGGCTCGTGGATAGCGGTATCTGCGCTTGTGGCAACGGTTATCACGAAATCGAACATGTTGTCTGGGCATGCGCCGAGTACTGTTCTGCCAGATCTCAACTATTCGATTCCCTTCGGGCCCGAGGAAGATCACCCAATGTCCCGGTTCGAGATGTACTAGCAAGCCGCGATATTCTCTACATGTCCCTTATATACACGTTCCTCAAAATCATCAATATCCAAATTTAAATGCCCCTATCTTTTCTCTTATTATTCCCAGAAGTGCCCTCTTCCGCCTACCGTACCCCAACGATGGTTTGATACGACTCCAAGACGAGACAAAACATCTGTCGAATGAACCAACAACACGAGATCTACAGTACAACATCACACACGCAGCGCGGTGTGTTCCCGATCCGTATCTGAGCCGTACTACGAAATCGTCTGGAGGAACCCCTGCCGGCTCGAGGAAAACCGCCCGGCGTCCCAATACTTGATACATCCGTTCGAATCTGTAATCCTGGTCGTTGATTCCTGATGCCGGAAACTGAAAGTTTATATCTCACCCCCCCCCCCCCCCCTTCAGCCTTGTCCGCTCTCCCTCCCATGTCTCTGATACACAGATGTATGACTTCACCCCCTTCTCCCCTTGAATATATTCCCAAAACTTAAGTGCTTAGTTTTAGTTGATCAATATTTAATCTCGTTAAGAAATGCCCAACAGTACCACTACTTTAAAATAGCCCTAATTAATTCCCCTTAATCTTGAACCACTCTTTCTAGTTATTTCTAGTTAATAAGCTTGTGAAATGTTCCGCTTAGTTAATAATTAATTTCTCCTACAATCTCCCTTCTAAAAATCATAAAGTGAATTACTATACAAAGAACACACAAAATGACCCGTCCCCCAAATCTTACGAATATTATATTATACCCTCTTTTATATGTATAAGTTAGCTGTAAAGTTTTTTTTTTTTAGTTTCATTATATAAAACAAAATAATATTGAAATGTGTAACCCCCTAGTTTTAAGAAATTCAAAATGTAAAACAATGAAAAAATGGCACCTTTAAGCTAACGCATACGTGCCTTATCAAATAAACAAATTGAAAAAAAAAACATGTCTATCGTCAGTACACTAGAGAAGATTTGAATAAATTCATGAGAGTTAAATATATTCATTGAGTAACAAATTTTATAGAAGCTTGAAAATCTGAACTCTCTCGCTAGTGATTTTCACATGTAACAAATTCGGATATACTGTTTAATCAGGTGCTCACTAATATTTAAATTAAAAGCGATTCTAATGGTGAAACCATGCGTCATTTTCATTACTGGCCAGAAAAAGGTTCGTTATGTAAACTTTTAAAACGTAAACACAACTCGTATTTCTGTTTGAAGTCAGCATCCCATGCACCTAATATGCACCTAATAAACTCGTACAGCATCACACTCAAACGTGCTTGGCAAAAATGACGTTTCCAGAATGGTGCAATCGTGATTCGCTGGTTAGACCACAGGCTTTGTCCAGCTAACGAATTTGATTTGGTAATTGGAACGACTGAGAAATGTCAAAAACTGGTAGAAGTTCTAATGCATCTGTTCACATCTCTCTAGCTGTTGTCAGTTTGATTGTCAAAGTGAATTTCATACGAGACTTTGACAATTATATAAATCATTATCTGTTTTTACGCTTTTGTTCGGTATTAGGTTAACAATATTTTTTTGAAATGAAATTTACCAGGGATGCGGTGCTATAACCCCTGTTAAGACGATAGTATTCTTAACAATCCTGCAAAATCCAATAAAAATATTAAAGCAGCTGTAAAAAAACAGAATAAACCCCAATGTCTCAGGGAACAGGTTTGGGCTGCCATCACCCGACCCGCTAAAAAACCACTGCTCTTGCCCAGAACCTGATTCCTCCCCGGCACTACCTTACGGCATTACTTCGGGGAGGGATTTTTATGTGCATGGCACACACTCTAATTCAATTACTTACTAGTTCGTTTCTTCCGCAGGGTTACAGCACCACTCCTCGACACACCACCAATTCTCCACACCACCATCCACACAGACTGGCAATTTCTGCATGGCAGTCGAAAAGCTGGCTGTGAGTCGAGACTTAGTGCTCCTCCCCTACGAAGACATTCTGGGCGGCAAACTTCAGATTATCTAGTTCACCGAGCCCTTGGACTCCCTTATGCCATTCAGCACCACGACTCGGCTCCCTTGTGCCAGTTAGCACCACAACTCCCTTCTCGTACAATTCAGCGCCATTTACTCGTTGAGCTCCCGACTTGTTCGCGAACTACTCGGTCTAGTCCCCGACGGTGGAGTTAGCCTACTCCGACGGAGCGTTCCCTGGCGAGAGAAGTTCTCCCGAAGCCGAGTCAGGTGTCGAGGTCAGTTCGGCGATTCCGGTGGAGCAGGGCGTCCGGTTCGCTAGCGCCCCGACGGCCCGCGACTGGTGGTGTCTCTTCGCGGTTTACTCAGTCTAGTCCCCGGCGGTGAATCCAGCTTACGTTGACGAAGAGTTCCCCGGCGAAGGAAGTGTTCCCGATACCGATTTTTCTTTGGTTTTAGCACCACAATTTCTTGAGCCCTTTGGCTTCCTCTCGTTCCGTTTCGCTCTAGTTTCCCGACGAGCCATCCAGCTCCCGCCCTCACTTGCTCGCGAACTACTCGGTCTAGTCCCCAACAATGGATCTAGCCTGTTCTCCTGACTCTGAGCGGTAGATTTCTCCTGATACCGATGTTCATTTCTGTGAGCCATTTAGCTCTCCGCGTCGTCCCGATCTACTCGATCTGGTCTCCGGCGGTAGATCTAGCCTACTCAACGGGCCATCCAGTAGGTGCTGAGATCTATCCAGCGATTCCGGGTGGAGCGAAACTTCCGGTACACCAGCGCCTCAATGACCCACTGCTAGCTGTGCGACGCGGTCTACTCAGTCTAATCCCCGACGGTGGATCTAGCCTACTCACGAGCTACCCGGTAGGGTGTCGAAAACGGTTCGGCGATTCCGGTGAAGCTTGACGTCCGGTTCACAGCCCCCCCCCCCCCCCCGACGACCCAAACTCGGTGCTACGTCACGTACTACTCAACTGGTCCCCGGTGGTGGACCTAGTCTACTCAGTCGGAGAGTTCACCGGCGCCCGAATTTCTCTCGAAACCCGATTTGTGGCTTCTTGTTGTTTCCTTCGCCACTTCCTCTGTGGAGAGTATGCTCGTGACCACTCTATTGACAGCGTCCCAGGTATGTTCGTCACGGCACACCTCTTCGACGATATTGTCCATTGTCATACCAGGTATACCCCTACGAGCTTCTTTGAACCTAGGGCGTTCGAAGACCACGTGTTCCGGTGTCTCCTGAACAGTCGCACACTCCGGGCAAAGGGGTGACGAAACATGTCCAAGCCGATGCAAGTACTTCCGGAAGCATTCATGCCCGGACAAAAATTACGTAAAATAAAAGTTCACCTCTCCATGCTTCCTATGTACCCAGGCCGACACATTTGGGATTGCCATTTAGCCAACGAGTCCGCTCGGACCAGTCTCCTAGCGTTACGTGCATTTCTCCGCTGGTAGCATTCCACGTCCTCCGCCAGGGAGATGCAGATGGGGATCATCCCGACAATAACGCATACTGCCTCCGACGATATTGTTCTGCAGGCACTCGCGGCTCGTACGACCATCAGCCGGAATGTCCTGTTTAGCTTTTCACGGTTCCGCTTGGTTTTCAGCGCAGCACTCCAGGCAGGAACCCCATATTGGAGTATCGATGACGAAACAGTAGATAGCAGACGTCTCGTGCTGCTTCTCGGGCCGCCTACGTTTGGCATGATTCTCGCTATTGCGTTCGTTGCGTTCGCCGACTTTTCACAGTCGTAGTCAACGTGGTTGTTGAAGCTCAACCGGTCGTCGATTATAACTCCCAATTGCTTCAATGCACGCTTCGATGCAATCACGTGCCCTCCGACGTCGATCTGCATCCGTTGAACCGTTTTGCAGTTACTGACCAACAACACCTCCGTCTTGTGATGAGCTGTTTGCAGCTTGACCCCGTTCATCCAGCTCTCGATCGCGTCTATTGTCTCCGTCACCGAAACTTCCACTTCTTCAAGTGTCTCACCCATCACCGTTTGTGACACGTCGTCCGCGAAACCCACGATTTTCACTTTCCTAGGCTGCTGCAGCGTTAAGACCCCATCGTACATCCCGTTCCAAAGAGTTGGACCGAAAATGGAGCCCTGAGGAACGCCCGCTGTGACTCGCATTGACTTCTGCCCTTCGCTCGTATCGTACAGCAGCACTCTGCTCTGAAAGTAACTCTTCGGGATCTAGCATAGATAGTCCGGAACCCTCATTCTATGCAGCGCTGCAACGATGGCTTCCCAGCTGGTACTGTTGAACGCGTTCTTCACATCTATCGTGACCACAGCGCAGTTTCGATCTGCTCTTCGCTTCTGTTTAGATGATTTCTCAGCACTCTCGAGCACTGTCCGAATTGCATCCACTGTCGACGCTCCTTTGCGGAAACCGAACTGCATCTTGGACAGTCCGCGCTCACCTTCCGTGAATTTCGTCAACCTGTTATGAATGATCCTTTCCAAGAGTTTTCCGAGTGTATCCAGTAGGCATATGGGCCTGCACGAGGTCGGATCGTCAGGTGGCTTCCCTGGCTTTGGCAGCAACACCAGCTTCTGGACCTTCCACATTTCGGGGAAGTTGCCTTCATTTAGGCACTTCTGCAGCACTATCCTGAACATGTCCGGATATGCCAGGATCGCAGCTTTAAGTACCACGTTTGGTATTCCATCCGGACCAGGGGCTTTCTTTGATTTTAGGCGCTTCGATACTTCTCCTAGCTCGTCGTTAGTGATCTGCCGTTCCGAGTTTGTTCCTTCTTCTTTGCCGTACGGTGTCGGTGGCCATATAGTTGGATCGTGCTTCGGGAAAAGACCCTCGACGATTATCTTCAGCTTGCTCGTACACATTTTGGCTGGCGTCGTCGGGCCCTTCATTTTCGCCATCACGACTCGGAATGCGTCACCCCAGAGATTGGCGTCTACTTCTCGGCATAGCTCCTGGTGTGCGCGCGTGTGTGTGTGGATGTGTATCCCACTAATGTCATGTAATTATCTCAGCAACCGCTGAACCGATCTTAACAAAATTAGTTTCCAATGAAAGTGTAACCTTACTAACCAACCTGTAACTTCGGAACATAGAGTCAGAACCGAATGAAAATCATCAGCAGTCAGTAGGATTACTGTATCTTTCAATCAAGTTTGTAAAAATCGGTCAATAATTCGCTGGGGAATAGGTGTGATATTAGCTTAGGAACTTGGACAGTTCCCCGGGGCTTTCAAGAACCGTCATAGGTAGCCAATGTGGTCTAAGCTACTTTGATTGGCCATTAGCGATCTAGACCAGTGATTCTCTCCACGAAGAAAAAATATATTTTCCGAGTGTAGATTGGAATTGCAAATCTTGTTCCTAACAAACTGAAAATAACATATTGATAGCATACATCAATCGATGTTTAGGGGAGAGGGGGTAACAATGAAACACATTTTTATACGATTTCATTTTGATGATAATACATGTTATTTGTGTAGCTAAAAGTGATACATAGTTTCACTCTGTTGTTAACTAATGCATATATTTTTTCCAGCTGGTAAAATTCATGGGAAATAACTTTTTTTGGGTAATCAACAGTCGGTGGTAAAATGTACCAGTGAGCCCCATGGGTAGGAACTATGAAACACGACGTCGTCTACAGTGAAATATTCTACTTGCGAATTTCATTCTTTTGTTTTGACAAATAAAGATCCTAAAGCTTCCTATTAAAGTTATTTTGAGACGCAAATTGTTTGTTTCCGCAAGATATCACTATATCAGCGCGTAATATCGGACCACCATATATGCATATAAGATGCAATCCTGAAAGAGGCGATAATTTCTACAAAACTTGCCCAAATTGACAAAAAAATTTCATTTAATGAAATGTATTTATCGTGGAAAATCTGAACCCATTCACATTTTAATATAGATCACAAAGACAAGAAATTTTCACTGTTCCCCATATATCATCGTTTCACAGCTACCCAATGGGTCTATTTATGAAGATTGTCAAATTGCACAGAACCATGACAAGTTACCAAAAAACTTTGTTCGCGGCAAATGTTGAGCATAAAATTTGCTACAAATATCAGTAGAATAAACATTTTTCTGGTGAACGGTAACTCATAAAAATGAAATAATGATTTTTATGGCAAATTTACTCTGACTGTTATAAAACAAACAAATATCCATTAAAAGAGATAGAGTTATGAGAAATCTTCCAAAATATAGTAACACGTGTAAAGAATTAGAAACAATGAAATATGAGGGAATGAGACGATTATGTTCATGCATTATGTTTTTATTGCGATTGTTTCATAGTTCCTGCTGATCCACCGTTACCCTCTCTCCCCTATCCGTGGGGGTCCGCAGCAACCCAGGCAATTTATAAGGGGTCCGTGTTACGAAACAGGTTGAGAACCGCTGATCTAGACCCGTAAATTAAAGTAATGTTTAACATCATTTGGACATAATGGACATAAGGTTAGAAATTTTTTTAACCTGAAAAAAGAACCGAAATTCCCTCTATAATCAAAAAAAAACTTTGTTAAAGATATTCCATAACTAATTTTATTGAAGACATGAATACTTCGTGTATTCAGAATATCGAAATATATTAAACTATATATGATAGAAAACCCTTTAAAAACGTTATTCTGATATTACTGTAATTGATAAATCTCTTCTGCTGGGTACTCGAGCTTCCATTTCCCGACGGTTTTCAGCTTCCCGGGATTCGGGAAATAAATAATAAATTTCCCGGAAAATCCCGGGATCCCGGGAATACAGAAGAAAAATAAAAAGGGCATTGATTTTCTTGAAAACAAAAGAAAAAATTGAAAAGTGTTCAAACCCGTTTGATTGCATGCATGTCTGTCCTAAAGCAGTTGTCTGAAGATGGCGATTTGGTGGCCTACACATCATTCAATCATCTTTTTCTTGGCTATATGTATAATCTCAATTTTGGTAATTACGATTACGATTGGGACGATATACTAAACGCAGCTGCTGGAGTTACTGTCCAAAATTGGAATTCGTTGTTATGATACGATGGAATGTGATTAATTTAATGCAAAGCACCTTCTTTGGTAATTGGACACATACAACGTTATGGTTTTGTTTTCATACATCCAAAAATTTACAGATATTAAAGTTACGGTATAACAAATAAGACGAAATATGCATTCGATGAACCGACCAAATATTGCAGCAGTCGTTCTAGAAACATTCCTTATTTGAAATAGCGTTTAAGGTAAGCATGATATAACTACAAACCATCCCAAGTTTTGAAAGAAACACACATCGATTTTTTAAGAAAGTTACGCAATTTCCATTACTAATTTGATTGCAAATCCTTTCATTCAAGATCTAACTATTAAAATAAACTATAAAAAGAACTGTTAAAAAATCTAATCAATCGGCTCATCGGTTGCAGAGATATTGTGCGCATCACTAACGCTGCTATAAGGAAATGATTCGGTACAACGGCTGGCAAATTAATCTATTTTTGAATGAAAAAATCAACATTCTTTAGCAGTGTTTTGAGTATGGCTTGGACTATATACCTAAAAAATCACGAAAACCTAAAGAAACCAGTGAGCCTAAAGATATATAGTCCATTGATCTGCAAATCAGTTGGAAAAACACAATCTGCATTCACTACTCACTCCAAATGTTTGCCGGTAAAGATATTTCCTACAGAATTTATTTCGCAAAACCTGTCTTTTGGAATAAATTAAAAATCTTTTTTCCCGGGTTTCCCGAATCCCGGGAATGAGAAAACACAATTTACCGGGAATCGGGAATCCCGGGAAATCCAAAAATCCCGGGATTCCCGGGAAATAATATCCCGGGATTGAAGCTCTAGTGGGTACATACAATAACATTCACATTCTATTCAAGGTAGTCTTTGAAATTTACAATAAAAAGTTTTATTGAAAAGAACTGGTTCGAGTAAATTTCTTAAATATCGTTTCATATCTCGATATATTGCATTTGCGCAGCCTTCATATTTTCAACAAAGTTGTTTAAAATGACATTATCAACAACTTTGCTGAAGACCATGTCCCTTACTGTTTTTGAAGAATTATTTCTCCATAATTACTTCTAGGAGATTCAATCACCAACATTATTATGTCGAAAGAAGCGGTTTGTATGTTGAAAAGCTTCTTCGAGGTTGTTAAACCCTCAAAGTTGATGGTTTCGAAATATGAGCTTGACTGTTAGAAAAGTTTTTGCACATTTTTTCCACTTTAAAATGCATTTTGTATTTGCATTCTTTGACTTCATTGACATATTACAAAAGAAATTATAAAAGGTATCTCACAGTGTTTTAAAACGTCGTTTTCGTGCTGAAAATTAAGGCGTCTAAACCGTTAACTTTAGGAGTATATCTTTTAGTGACATAATACACCTATCAGTGATATAAAAATTTATTTTCTGAACTAATTAAGATAGAGACTTTAGGTCTTCGGCAAAGTTGTAGCAAATTATGGCCACTATATGAGAGTAAAAAGGTAGTACCTTCAGTATGTTATGGTGTTGTTTGCTCCTTAACGAGTTATTAAAGGTGAAAGTTATCTAAAAAATATCGCCAAATCTGGAATAAACTTTTAAATTCAACAGAAGTAACTTAGCAAAAATATGTGTTTCGATGCCGCAAACAGCTTTGTGCAAGATTCCAAAAAGTTAGGAAAATGTCTAAAAAAGTTATCATGAAAAAACTTATTTTAAGGGGTCTTCCATATAATATGTTCCATAACTTGGAAAATATTAAAGCTAGATATATAGTTTATTCAGCAATTTCTTTTATAATAACATTTGCTACAACTTTACAGAAGACACAAAATCTCTACCTTAATTGGTTCGGAAAATAAATTGCGTATATCACTTATAGGTGAATTAATCATTAAACGATATATTCCTGTGAATGCGCAATCATAAGGGCAATAACTTCTCCGAACAAACTATACTTCTAAAGTTAACGGTTTAGACGCTATTAATTTTGAGCACGAAAACGACATTTTAAACCACTGCCCGATCAGAATGAAATAACAAGATTATAACAGAACACAATTTTTGTAACATATTGTGTTATAAATTAGGTCTTGTTAGTAGTTAAAATAACAGAAATTTATAACAAGTAACAATGCGAGTTATAGTTATGAGAGATTTCTGTTATGTGTTTCTGATCGGGTGAGCATCCGTTGGATTAACTTTGTTTCTGAACTTTCACTTATTTATCAAACTTACATTAAATTTCAGAATTTTCATTAACCGTACCCCCCCCCCCTCCCTTCCCCAGGTTATAGTGTCTTCGGAAAAGTTGCTGTAGCGCTCTATTTGGTTGAAGCATAATAGTTCTGACTTCAGTCACTAGGGCGGCGCTATTAGCAACTTTTTAATAAAGCGAAATATAAATGTGGTGTCTTCGAGAAAGTTGTAGGTCCTTTTCAAAAATGTGCCATATTTTAAAAAAAAACCTTGTAGGACCTAAAAGGTTAGTATCTTCAGAAGATACACTTATAATTACCTGACATACAACTTTGTCGAAGACACCGTCTTTCTCTCTTTTCATCAAAAAGTTGATAGCAGGGCCACCCTAGCGTCTGAATTCCGAACTAATATAAAATGATCAAATAAAGCGCTATATTCCATGCAACAACTTTGCCAAAGACACTATAACTCTAATAAGAAGATAAGGAAAGGACGGCTGAATTGAGGGTTGGACGTTAATTACCCTTGGGGTTACCCCCTCGAACTACGAAAATGCTCGTGAATTGAAAGGTAGTTTATGAAATGATCTTTTTTCTAGACAACATGGATCAATGAACTAGTAATAAAATCGTGTATTTTAACAATAAAAACAATATTAATTTGGAAATGCGGATTTTTTTCTATTTCCTGTAAAAATTGCAAAAAGTGGGTTAGCCCCTTTTGGACGCCAGCCATTCAGCTGTTCACCTCTCAACTTTGGTTCGGACCAGGGAAGCGCGCACATAGTTTCCTCGAAACTCGATGCACAAAATCTCAAAGTGGTTGTTTTCATATTTTTTCCTCAAGATGCATAGTACTAACAAAATAGTCTACCAATTATTCTTCGCTCCAGAACAAATTATTTATCGGTTGAAAAATGACGGCGTAGCTATGTTTTTGCTATTAATCAGGATTTTGAGGGTATACAACAATTTTCAAACGTTGTTTTGCGCTGCATTTAATGCGATCTACAACCTACAATGTCACTTGAAAAGCACAACATCGCTGTAATACTGTAATACTGATTTTTTTTTAGATAAAGTGAGGTTTCGTATATTGTATGACCCTTCTTTAGCATGATAAAAATTTCAATAATGCGATTAGAGCATATAACCCCTATATATGTTGTGAAAAAGAATCTACAATTGTTATACGGCATACTCACCGATTGCTGTAGGGCATACTATCCTTTTGTTGTTGGGCATATTACACTGCATCTGGGGCATTTCGCCCAGAGTGAACTAAGGAACTATGAGCATTTTTGAAAAATTTGTTATATTTTTATTAGCATGTTTTCAACAAAAAAAAATAAGTAGGAACTAATTTCTAACCAATATAGCAAAAAATAGAGTAGTTTCTGCGGAGATTAGTGTCCCGCTTTGAAATATAATTATATTTGCTTAAAGGGGGCGTATAAGATCCGTTTACCCTATTTGGACCATTTCGATCTGCCATGGCCGTCGGAGCGTAAAAATCTGCAACCACAGTCACTGCCCAACGTAAACACTCGCTATCGCAACAAAGCTAATTTGGTAATTTTAATCATAACTCCCTGTTACTATAGCAACCAAATATGTAGCTCGCAATTCATAAATCGGACTCAAGCGAATTCAATTCATCAAGGATGAGGTTTTGTGTTTTAAAAATTAATCGCGTCCCGCTTTCCCGAACATTCATAGCCAGCGGAGAATTTCATCGAACTCATGCCAGTCGATTTTCCAACATCGTCCGTCATTTTTCCAACAAACCTTCGTAAGCCAACGGCATAACAGCCCCAGGTGCGTGGAGCTGTGATGCTTCGGCTGCGGCGGAGAGGTGCACGGCATTTCGAAAATGTATAAAATTTTCAAGCACTCGCACGTAAATTTCATCCTATATTCGACAAGCAGCTACAAAAGTAGCCCCTCCCCCACCCCCTCAGCATAGTACTATGTATTGTGTAACACAATCGAAAAATATGGCGCTTGAATTTGGGCGAATTTATCATCCGATCGACTTTGATTGCCAGTGTGTTCGATTGGGCACTTGAGAATCAATGGCGGAAATACATGCACGGTAGCATGAATGCTGATTGAATCTGTATGATTGATCTCAACGAGCTCGAAATTGGTAAAACTCTGCATACCGCGGCTCGCTTGCCAAAAACCGGAATGGAGCACACTTACGCGGAAACCGCGCTCGACCCACTGCCAGCTGAGTTCGGTTCTGCAGTTTTGATACTGCGCTGAGTGTTTGTATAATATGATTCCGAATGTCGAAAAAAAAGATTGATTGAAAAGGTGTTTTACACTTTTGATTAAAATTGTTAGCATACGTAGTACTGGTTGGAATTATTGGCAGTTCAAGTGACAATTGAGAAAATTGTTTCTGAAATTATACAAAACATGAAACTTTTAAGATTTTTTTTTCAAATTACGGCAGCATTACTCGTTGACAATTTTAATATCTATAAACCGGTCATAGTGACGTCGTCTCCAATAAATTTGTGGCCTTTGGCGGCGGGTTAAGGTTCCAACAATAACCGTAAGGAATAAGGCTTGAAGTACTTGTTTCTCTGATAGAAAAATGACCACACTGCAATAAAAACATCTCTTACCACTGTCAAGCTCAATGAAGTGTAAACCTGTCTAGAATCTCTTTCCTCAAATGAACCGTAAACTTTTGCTCGCAAAAAGTACCGTTGGCTGCCCGGCTTGCGGAAGAAATTGGAAACCACGGGAAACTTTACCCATGCAAGACTCACTTTTTCCCAAGAATTCCCTGGTAAATAATTTCTTTCATCACACTCTTCCACCGTGGAGTCAGGCATTGCCATTGGCACTACAGAGATTTAAACCCGCATACCATTTCTTCGTCGTACCAAGCATAAATAGAAAGGGTTTACGGACGTATTAGAAAAAGAGAAAAAAAAAATGAACCTTCCAACAGAAAAAGGGTTAAAATAAATACACAACACAACAAAGGTTGAGAAAATATTTCTCAGAAAAAAAAGCGGGACAGTCGAGAACTTATTTGGTTTGGTTCTCTGTGGCAGGTTGTGAGGCAGGTGGGTCGGATACCTCTCGGCTAGCTTTAATGCGAACAGCAACAGTTATAGGATGGAATATTCCGCACCTTTATCGTAGATTTGTGGACACTTTCACTGTGGCCTGAAGGTGAGACTCTCAAGGCGGAATTACATCAATTTATGTCCCATCTTACTAGGAATGGATATAAATTGCTTTAGTTGAATGATTTTGGATACCGAAATAAATTTTGCTATTGTCGTTGAGGAGGGCACCTTGTACATTACTTCGTTCGACATATTATTTTCGGAAACTCTTTTTAGGTAGGGATACTTAATGATTCAGTTTTTGGTTTAAGGTATTTATGAAAACAAAAATTCAATTTTGTCTGGAACTGGAATGTGACTTGTTCCTTGAACATTTGACGAAAACAAATTCAGCGCCAAATCGTCAGTATTTTTTTCTCTGTTTATTAAAGAACCGCGAGCACCCCGGGGGAAATTTGTTGGGGGCAGCGAAATAAATTACCGAGAAGTAGGAAAGCAAAAAAGAAAATTACAATTCGACAAAAAAAGGAACAAAAATAAGCCTTCGGATGACGTTGGAGCGGAAAATTTGTACCCAAAGGCATGTGATGCAGGGAAAAAAGAACCTTCCCATTCCTCTCATCTGACTTGATTGCTCTCGGTTGTATTGGGCCAAATTTGAAATTGACCACTGTGTTGATACAAAGCCCTGCAGTCTCCCAGGAAACTTATTATTTTATAATGAAACGAACTCAAGCGTAGTAGTCGTTATTTTCCTAGCAGGGTTATTCACTATTCGTGTATATAAATTTATGCTAATGGTTGTGATCATATTATTTTGGTGTAAGGCTTTCTAATGTTTTACGTGAGTTATCCTACTGGATCTGTAGAGATAGGTTCTCGGAAGGGCACTCCGTCAGAATCACTCATTGCAACTGCAGACGAAACGGGAAATCTCACCCATTAAAACACTGCTGACGACCATGTGCAGCGTACCATGATTCTGAATATGATATTCATTGTACGGTTCAGGTATGTGCGAGCTTAGGGACTTCGCGATCGCGTGTATCATCGCGAAACACTCGAGCGTTTTTACATCAACATGTCACGTGTGATAACGTGTATTCATATTATTCGCGTGTTCTGGAATGATCGCGCGCGAACCGTGAATCTGATACTTAATTTTCGGTGTGCGGTTCAGATGCTAGAAGAAATTGAGTTCTTCCATGTCACGTTCCCTGCCATGTCGCCATGGAACGTGTTGTCTAGTGGAAACGAGCGCCATTTTGCCGTACGGGACCGATGCATTATCACGCGAATACGGACATTTGTGGGTTCGCGTGTGAGACTGCGTTTGTAACTTCGTAAGTACTAAAACGTTCACCTTATTTCCGGAGTGTTATCAAGTTTGCACGATCGCGGGCGTAGGTGCGCGTGGATGATCGCGAAGGGTTTAAGCGTTCGTATGTTAACGTGTTTGTCGCGTGTGCTGGCTTGTATGTGACTTCGCGTGTATAAATTCGATTTTGTAACCATGTGGCCATTCTCATATTCGTGTACGTTCTTGGATGGTCACGCGGACCGTCATTCTGATATTAAGTTTTCAATGTACGGTTCACATTCTGATAGAGAGTAAGGTATAGGGATCATAGGGAGTTATATCACTCGAGTTTCCGGCCATGGAACGTGTCGTCCAGTGGATATGAGAGCTTTTTTGAAGACATGGATTTAAACTGCTGGAACCGAGGATAGCGACTTCCGGAAGTGACCGATTTACGATCGTGCGATCACGGTATCGCATTAAAAAATTTATAAGTGCCGAGATGATCACCTTCTCACAGGAAGTGATGCCACAAGTACAGATTTATCTAGAAAGGTACAGGTTTTTGAAGCATTTTTGGTACAGATTCTGTACGGTACAGATTACAGATTTTTGGAAAAAAGTACAGATTGGTACAGATTTTTTACATGACAGCAAGGTAAAATAATTTAATCCTGCGATGCATCGCAATAAACAGTAGATAAACGTTGAGTTAGGCAGCAGTGATGGCAAGAATCTGAAATGGTGCTGGTGCTGATTGAGCTTGAACTGAAGCTGACCTTAGAACGCGATATGCGAGAAACCTGCTTCCAGAAAATCAAAGGGATGATGTCTAAGTGAAAGCCGAGCGAATCTTCTCGGAGTGCATACGTTTACACTGACCTGCTCCATTTGAATTCCTACAAGCAAGTTTCACGCATCCTACTGATATTACCAGCTGCATCTCAGCTTCTCGCCGCCACTGTTTTGGTCACCTTTGGTTGCAAACAAAGTGGCAGCGAGAATTCGAGCTGGAGCTGATATTGACATTACCCAGTCAAAATCATCCGGAATTCTAACTAGCTTCTTGCGGAATTACAGCTCAAATAAAACAGTCAGAATGTCTGGTTTGATTTTCCCGAATGAAAAATATGTATAAGAAAAATATTTTTTTTAAAACAACCTTGTTTTTGTTTGGGTACAGAATCCAGTACAGATTTTTCTATAGAAGAATACAGAGAGAAAATATTTTTCAACTCCCCAACAGATTTATTTGTGGCAACACTGCTCAAAGGGATGTTACCATGTTTGCGAGATCGCGGACGTATGTGTATGATAGATGATGGATGATCGCGAACGACTCGAGCGTTTGTATAGTAAATTTTTTGTAGCGTATGTGTAACTTCGCTTGTTTTAATACTTCGGTACAACCGTGTGGACATTAGACTGGTTCACTTTTTGACTTTTAGCTCCACCAGGCTCTACTGATTACTTTTATGGTCCTTAGTAATTGTGCAAATTTTGGTACCGATTGGTTGTGTCTACGGACCCTCCAAAAATTTCAAAGTTTATATTGAAGTTTGTATGGAAAATCGGTTAACATTGAAAATAAATTCCTAAAAAATCACCTCATCATTCAATTAATCAGAACACTATATATTTCTAAAGGTATTCTTCTACTGAACACATTCGGGGAACATTGCAAGTTTATAAAAATTCGTTAAAAAAAGTTATCAACAAAAGATGCAGTATGACTTCAAAACAAGTCGATTTTATTAGTAACCATAGCAACCCTGTTTGAATAGCTACATCGTTATACCAGTGAAAACTAGACTTACCACCCACCGCTCGCATATGGCAGATACAGCTGTTCAAACAGGGTTGCTTTGATTAATAATAAAATCCACTTGTTTTGAAGTCATGCTGCTTCTTTAGTTAATAACTTTTCTCAGAGAATTTTCATAAACTTTCAATGTTCCACGAATATGTTCAGTAGAAGGTTACCTTTAGAAATATATAGTGTTCAGATTAATTGATTAATAAGGTGATTTTTTAGGAATTTATTTTCAATGTTAACCGATTATCCATACAAACTTCCATATAAACTTTGAAATTTTTGGAGGGTCCGTAGACACAACCGATCGGTACCGAAATTTTCACAATTACTAAGGGCCATAAAAGGAATCAGTAGAGTCTGGTGGAGCTAAAAGCCAGAAATTGAACCAATCTAGTGGACATTCGTATGTTCATGAATGATCGCGCGCGAACCGTGAATGTGATACTCAATTTTCAGTGGATGGTTCAAATGCTAGAAGAGAATGAGTTCTCCCATTTCACTAGGATTCCCGGTCATGTTGCCACGGAACGTGTTGTCTAGTGAATATAAGCGTCATTTTTTGATTGGTCCGCTTGAAGGCATGAGTCGAGGCTGCTAGGATCAACAGTAGAGACTTTCGGAAGTGACCGATTCATGATCGCGCGAGGGGTGTGTTGATGCTTGAGACCGCGTTTGAAAACTTATAGGTTGTAAACGTTTGTAAACGCTCACCTAATTACCGGAGTGTTTTAATGATGACGAGATTGCAGGCGTAAGTATGTGTGGATAATAGCAATTGCATGTTCGCGTTTTGTGATCTGGTTTGTACTGTCGCGAAGGCCACGAGCGTTTGGGAGAGATTATGACTGTATATGAGAGAATATGCAATTGATTGTATAGTGAGTGTTAGTATGGATGTAATTTGAGATATAATAAAATGAATGCTTTAAAAATGAAAAATAGCATGCCGAGTAAAGAAAAAAAAGATGCAAACTGATTAATTAGAAGTGTACAAATTGACCGATATTATTTTCAGTATACGTAAGTAGTGGAAAAGCAAACTAATAGAGGTACAATAAAATCGAATCAATAAAGAAAAAGAAATGAACACATGTAACATGCAATCAGGATCAGGAATTAGTAGCGACTGGCTCAAATGGCACGTTCCCCATGTTGATCGGAGATTTGTGTCTTGCCATGATTTGTCTTTTCGTCATTTCCCTGATGGGCAGGATTGAGTAAGTGATAAGGTTAGAGATAAGGAAAATAACGACACAGAGAACATAGACAATACGCTTCACTCCCAAGGGAATAAAGACACTTCTCGATTAGCGGATACATCAACACCCCCGAGGGGATATTGAGATAACAGAACGACAACACCACCGAAGAGATACTGTCATTCAAATTCGGCTTAAACCGATATAGGTTTATAAACTATCGTCGTGACATTTGAAAGCCATAGTTCAGTTTATAATCCTTTTTCATTAGAAATTCCAGAGAACGGTCGTCGATAGCAAAAATACTACTGTATTTTCTCTGTAAGTGACTTGGTTCTCATAACTTCCCAGCAAACTGCCCACGAACCAGGATTATGCAACTCTAGCCTCATCAAAACGCCGGTGCCTACTCTTAAAACATTCCTTGGGATTCCAAGGAATGTAAAGGAATACCTTATTCGAGTAAAGGCTATACGGTTCGACAATAAAACGGAAGTCCCCTGCCTTCTCACTTATCTTCTCCTATTTCTATTTCAACCAGGTATAGCTTTGTTCGTTATCCGGAGAAAACAAAACAATACTATACCAAGCCAAACTCACTAAAACTGGGGATGAATGAGCTAGGGGGGGGGGGGGGATTGGAAGGAGACACCCGTGAAGATCTTTCAACAGATCATCCTTCAGCTAAATCGAAAAGTGACCTTTCTCCAACCTTGCTTGCACTCGATAAGTATTGAGACTCGAGGGCTCTATACAATGAGCCGAAGCATTGTTGAAGAGAGCACCTCGACGTTTGTGCTTTTTTTCTTTGATTTTGCTCAATTTATTTCCCATTTTTAAGGATTTAGAAGGAGCATGTTTCTTGCAACTACCAGTATTCACACTTGATGTAATGGGAAGTCACTCAATTTTCGATTCCCCGAAAATCCAAAAAGGATCTACACGCATCAGCGCAATCTAGCAAAGTCCACACAATTAAATCTAATTCTTTCTACCACTTATTCAAAATTTAATTATCACACAGTAGAACCGCAAGAGGTTGCTACATCTAGTCATTCAAATGATTGTGATAACGACGGCTCAAGCTCGTTGGGTACGAGCCAGTTTGCCAACTCATGTCAGAGCATAGAGTTACATCTAACACCTCTTCTCTGTCAGATCGTGCAAATGTTGGGTGATTTGCTACGTTAAAGATATGCAAATTTGTGTTGCTTAAACAGTCCATCAATTCGGAACCTCTCAAACTGATATCTGAGCTGCCCCAAATTGTGCGGTGGGTTTTTGAAATCATTAGAAGGTGATGATTCATTATGCGGCAAATATGCCGAACAATAGACGTATTTCCTGTTTATGTTGTCAACAGTCACAATGACTGCGACAGCACGAATATCAGCGACAGAACAAATATCACGAGTTGTAAGGTCGGATATAAGACATTCGTCACTAGCACTATCCGCAAGTATACATGCACGAGGCATTTCACGTGGATTTGTCATGCAATTTTTTTTTTAAAGTTTCGAAGACAGGGTTAAGTAACTTTCCAATATAAAAGTTTCCTGTATGGAAATACGGTTCTTGAACCAAAGCTATGAAAGCTTTTTCTTCATTCACAATAGATTATATAGATTCATAATGGCTGTACGCTGAAGATTAATTAGTACTACTCTAACCATACTCGATCACAGTACTACACATTTCATCATCAGCACTTGTTGCACAGCAACTAGAAAATGCAAAACACTTATAATCGCTTATAGCGAACCTCAAAATGGGTATTAGGGACACGGCCATCATTTTAATCCCACGATTTGAACAGAATCCAACATCCACTGAGTCAGAGATTAACACAGCAAGGTTAAGACCCACGACACTCCTTGCGCGACTGGCATATTTTAATCATGCCAGCCATTTAGTCCTCGACATGGACAAACACCTGGACTTGAGGACTCCTGTTTTCAGTCGCTTCTAGTGACATGGGAGCCGGAACCCAGTGGATCAATTTTTGGTTGAGATACTTCAACCCGCCAAAAGCCACACGGCCTCTAGACTGGTTTTGTCCGCAGAAAGATAATAGACTGTTATCAAGCTCATAGTGGACCACAGCCACACTTCGAAGAACGTAAGCGAGAGTTTTTCGATTTCAAGGTATGATTAGTGGATTGCATTACCCTGCTGAAAATATTTAGAATTGTAACATTATTTGGGGACATTCTATTTTATTTAGGGACCAGAAAATCTTCAACAAATCAATATTTTATATAATCCAAAACAATATAACAAATAAAATTTGCCACATTCCAGTACTTTTCGAATTATTAACCGTCAAAGAGAAACTTTTTTGTGCCAATTTGTTTATGACTCAGATTTTTATTAATAAAAAAATTGTTGATTTTTTCTTCATATCTTGAACTTATCAAATTCCTCTATTTACAATGAAATAATGAAAATAGAGTTCGAGGTGTCATATTGTAGAAAAACTCACAGCAATAGAATTTCGGAGACTGAATGACCTAATTATGGCAACATATTTCCCGGTCAACACGTCTTAAGTTATTAGGATAGGTTAGGTAGTTGTTAAATTGGTTTTGGAATTTGTTCCAGTTTGCACGCTATTTTAGGAGAGCACGTCGAACTCTCTTTTTTCTAAGAGAAAGAAATTTCGGCATCGCTCAATCGCGACGTTTTTCTTTAAGAGATGTGGCATTCGTTCATGCTTTTGTCATTGCTGTTGTCATGTTTTATGGCAGCTGTATTCGGATTTTAATCGTTTAATTTTCTTTATCCAATTCCATCATATCAGAAACGTAGCATCGATATCATTTAAAAATAAGGCCGCTCCACACCGCCGAGATCGACTGCGTTAGGATTAGAATCTCCGTGTAAATCACTTACATAATTTGACGCTAGTTACTCCAAGCAACGAAATCACTTTTAGACTGCCAATTAAGAAATTTTCAAAACCGAATGTAAAAATTAAACTAAATTTAATTTTTAATAAGCATCGAATAACTATAAAGTATCTCTCGTTTGTCAACAATCTTAATAAGAAGAGGCAAACCTCAAAAATTAAAGGTGAATTAACCTTACTTGGACGTTTTATGTTTCTGTGTTGATCTACTAATTTCAATGTGATATAAACAAATTATAGATTTCTTTGCGTAAATTAAAGGATTTTAAACATCTGATAGTGATATCTATTTTAATGTCATAGACAGGATTATTGTCTCTCGGTCACCTCGATAAACGGACAAACTCATCAACAATTAAATAAAAATTGTAAACATGGAAGTAGTTTTATTGCATGCTATCAAATACGAGATTTTTTCAAAATTATTTTCGAAAGTGCGAGATTTTTCCAGATTCCAGTACCAGAGTTTGATTCAAAATACTTGGTAACGCTGATAGTCGATCAATCGCATGTCGAAAACCCACTCAAGAGCCCCTGAGTACGTGGCTCGGTTGTCGATTCGTGAGGAAATGTCGGAACTGGGAGAATCGATACCGGTCCCCCTTGGTAGATTCCATGCGATTTAGAGAAAGTTTTTGGTCAACACATTATACTCGAACTATACCGAATTTTAAGTGTTAATTCAAGCCGCTAGAAAAAATGATATAATGCCTTGTTTGTAAGATCGCCTCAGACTTGTTAATTATCACCAATATAAGAAACGTAAAGTTATAGCGAACAAAAATGGAAATGTAAAAAATGTAAACCTTCGTGTACTCACCCCCTCCACCGTGGGGCGGCCTGATTATAGCGAAAACCGACAAGCATTCAATTGAACGAGCAGTAAATGCGTTCGACATTAATTTAATCGCTTCAAAAATGCGTTTCATCGAATTTCCACAATTAATTCCCACATAAATTCAAATCGATGAAACCAACAGCGCCACCGCTTTTATCCGATGTCATTTCAATTCGCGAAAGATTCGACCTTCCCATCAGCCGGAATCAACACGTCGTTGCTGAGCTATAAAAACCTAACTGCAAATAAACTGAAAAATAAAAACAAGAAACATCTCCGCAGTGAGCAGTTAAACTTTGCCTCGATTCGCAAAAGAAAGGTGGCCGCTGTGGTCCGGCTCAGGTCCTAGCACCCGCCACCCCCTCGCACACAATAACGTGCCCCCAGAACAATCAAACGACCATCAATCGGAGCGCGGATCATGCGGTCGAGAAGTTGAAACAGTGTCCTCCTGGGGTCGATTGGATTTTACGATTACGACCTGGACAGTGGTGCGGACATAAAACCATTCAGGAGCGCTGAAATCAAGGGGGATGCATTTAGTGCTTTTTATTGGTGTCGTGCTCCTTTTACTGTTTTGTATTGTGTTTATTTTTACTTTCTCTGATTTTTTTAGCAGTACAGGGAACATTGATCACGAAAATTCCGTCGAGCACGTAGGCGACGGGAAAACGTACATTTGAAAATTCTTTCAAATATTTTCTTTAATCATTCAACAAATACATATATACGCATGAACACTTTAAAACTTTATTTTTGAAAGCAAATACATTTTGAATAGAAGAAG
This sequence comes from Topomyia yanbarensis, assembly GCF_030247195.1. Lineage (NCBI taxonomy): Eukaryota > Metazoa > Arthropoda > Insecta > Diptera > Culicidae > Topomyia > Topomyia yanbarensis. The sequence continues at coordinate 389,351,194 of NC_080672.1, forward strand.
AAAAACTTATATTTTCATGTTTCAATTTTGTGAAGTTTCAAATAATAAATAGTATGAGATATTCAAAACGATGAGAATATTTCCGGAATAAATCTCGATGATTGGGGAAGACGTGCTTATCACGAAATGCGACAAACAACCAAAACAGACGAATACAATAACAAAAATTTGCTGTTTCTCTCTGAACGTTGTTCTCAGCTCAAAAATCACTGTCTTGCTCTCAACAGCCTAGCTATTTCTATAACTTCCAATTCACATTTAATTAGAAACCTAGAACTTATATTATGCGCCACGTTACTCGCACCATCAATTTCCGCCTACCAGGCTGTCACAGGAGCACCATTCGCCCCAAATTTATGCTGGCCTCATTTCTCATCACGTTTCGTTATCATTATTTGTAAGGACCAAACAAGGAAGGACCAATTACTGCTGTTGATACCGGAGCTTCTACCTCACACGCGTGGCATGAATATTTAATAATATTTTCGTATCGTACGAATCTTGCCCGCTTGCTCTTTCAGTCCGACGAAGAACTTTTCTTTTTGCTACAAAAACTCCGTCCGAAGAATGTCGGAGTCGCTTAACAATGTCGAAATAAATATGAAACGCCTACACCGGAAATGTAACTACGCCAGGCCAACAGATCAAATGTGCAAATGTGAGAATATACACAGAGAAAAGTTTTCCTACATTTGACCAGCTTAGTTATTAGTTTATTAATCAATATAACCGAAAATACCGACAACAGTCGGTCAACGACGTGACGAAGGCGGACGTCCGTCAGGCTTAAGTGATATTTATTGCAAAGCTTGTGCAATATTGGGACGAGTAAAAACAACGAAATTTGTTACGGAGATTTTGAAGATATTATTTGGTGAATGGGAAAGTTTATCAAATATTGTTGTTCGATAAATCAATGAGACGCGAAAAAAAATCGTTCCAATACATTCCGGCGAGTTCTAAAAAAATTTTAATTTAACATCGATTGGCGTTTGGTTGCTAGGATCAAACGGGAGTTGGCTTTAGCTCGATTGACAATAACGGAAGTACAACAAATGACTCGATTTCTAAAAATCCATTTCCATCCTATTGGACTGTGAAAGCACCGGTCGCGTCTATCTAATTGATTGGAAACTGGATTTAGCTGCACATCACAAATCAACAAACAAAACTGGAATTGAACATTGCAAATTGGCTGAAACCACGCCGGCAACCACCAACCGACCAACCACGAAAGCTTAGCCAATCAGCAGGGAAAGGGATTATACCGTCACGTCTGCGCTAGTTTAGCTATGAGTCAGCCATGCCAACTAGAGTAAGGGAGTATACACAAATGACGTTACTTTTATTCGGCAATTTTCAGTAGCATTTAGTCACAAAATTCTACGCTCTCCCTTGGAAACAACAAAGACTCTACCATAACGGCAAAAAATCCGACTTTTTATGTTTTCTTCTAAATGAATATTCAATTATTCTAACAAATTTGTGAAGACCATGTATAAACATCCTTTCTCTTGTCATTTTGACCCCTATCCTAATTTGGCGATGCAAACCTTAACGAATACTTGACACATCTGCTTCTGTCTAATTTCGTGAGGTCTTTAAATCCCGAATAGATTCTTTCATCTGTAATATCTATCTGCATTACAGATGATCTGGTATCTGCAAAAAGCAAACTCTTATCAAAGTGTTATAGCATAAAAATGACCCCTACTAGGTCATCGGCATCCAGCCGGGAGTGGAAACATACGTTTTAAATTAATTTCGCGTAGATTTACACGCGAACATTCATGCCTTTCAACTCGATTTGATCGTCCACTGCCTGGCAACAGCCCTTGCCTGATATAGCATGCATGTAGTTAGGCATGCATGTGAAGTGCACTGTGTGTGCACAGTGCATGCCTATTCCCACCAGGCCAGGTCACGCTGCATGCGACACACACCAATACACATACTGTGAACTGTTCGTGTGGTTTGAATTTTAAATTAATTGAACTCTACCAGTGCATTCAAGGACCCCGGGGATTCCTTCTGCCAGTCAAATGAACTGACACCTGGGCTAGACACCGGGCTGATCCCAAAACGGTTTTCAACCTGGTGTAAATATTACCAACGCATTCACTCGGTCAGATGGAATGTTGCGGCTCGACAAATGTAGAAAGCTTATGCATTTACCTTTGTTGGTGAGGTGGGAAATAATGAATAGTAACGTGTTCTATTCCACGCAAAATGGTGCCAACAAAACTGACAATCTAACAAACGGTTTAATAGATGGAACTATTTCTTTATTCTATCTGACATTCGGACAAAAAATTTTCGACCGAAAGGTATTCGGTCAACAGGTATTGGCAAATTACCCGAAACAGATTTCAACCAAATGTCATTTGCCCCAGAAACTTCGATGAGCGATTTTTTTAGAAAATACCATAGACCTTGCGACCACCGACCTGTTAAAGGTAAAAAATCCAGAAGCCCTTCCGCAGGCTTCTTCTTTTCATATCATCAATTCTATTCTCCCAAAAACTATGTATGGTGCCTGCGTACCCTATCGGACCCGTAACGGATAATGCTGTCAAAGATGTTCTTCCTTATTTCTTAAACCTACGGATCAACTCGCGTGAACCAACCCTTGTTGGTGTTAGCTTTCTCGCTGCTGGTGCTCTCTGTTGATTTGGAGGTGCTGGGCACAGCTTGCAGTTGCAGTTCGGATTACACTCAATCGATTTAGATAACCTTTCTTACTAACCAAGTTCGTAAAAAAAAGTTTGAATACATAGAGGAAGGTGGGCCAATTCGAACCCCCAGCTGTTTATCAGCTATAGTAATATTGTGAAAAGTGTATATATCATTTTCATGGCTGTCTTGTAACTCTGTTCTATCTCACAAAAAAATTGCAGTTCTCAGTTTTCGTGTGTGTGCGCTAGGGGCGAATGTTGTTTCGGAGTGCTTTTTTGAAAAATGTGTAAGCCGAAAAACAAGATGGCAACAATAATTAATTAAATCAAGTGCATTATCGAGATGTTGGATCTGGCGGATATCTTTTATTTAATATCTTGTTTTGGGCGAGGCTATCAACTGTTTTCATTTAATCGGTGTGTGAATAATAGAATATGGGTTGGCCCAATTCGGACCCTTTTCCGTATATACGATCTGAAACGCGATCGTGAAAAATGGGGTACGCGCTCGGTCAAACTTTCAGGAAAACAAAAGTATTCGCAAATCGGTTGATAGATTTCGACGTTATAGCTCATAACCTATTTTTAGGTAATTTGACCCAGCTCTTTATTATATATTTACTACAAAGTGTTATATATCAAAGAGAACTTTTCATTTCACAATTCGAAATTTAGTGAAAACCAAATAGAAATAACTTAAGCTAAAATAGGAATTCATTTCCATTGCAAAATCTCGATAAGAAATGGGTGGTCCGAATTGGAATTTATATTTATTTGGGGGTCGGTTGACAAAATCCAGTTCTATAGCTCATAAAACCTTACTAGGTCCGAATTGGCTCAGTTCCCACTACAGTACAGTATGAAGTTGTGTACAATTAAATATATTCTTAGCTAACCACAGCGAAGACCCGTTTTTATCAGCCCCCTTGGCTAATTTTGGGTTGACAAAATAAGATCAATAACAAAACATATTTGTTTATTTCCTTTCAATAAACCGAAGTTGTAATAATGTTCTTCTTTAATCCCAAGACATAAACTTATAACCCTGTCTGTTTGACAAAATTAGGCAAAAAAACTGATAAAATCAGGGGCTGATAAAAACGGGCAAAAATCAATGTTTTGGATTTCAAAATGGCGCCAAATATCCATTTCCACCGCCTACTCGTCAAGCCCGTTCCAGTATTGCTAGGGTTGTCGAGAATACCCGAGCAGGCGAAAATAACTGGCCCATAACTCGAGCATACCATTTTTTGGTATCATACGTGGTATGAATTGATTATTAATACCTCATTGAGGTATTAAGCAGGTATTGATGAAACATTCTTCAATACCTGCTTAATACCTCGATGAGGTATAACACTATATTTTAGAATTATTTATGAATTCCAGTGATTTTTACAAATACCATATCAATACCTTATTGAACCCCTCCATTAGGGCATTGCAAAAAAATAATTTTGTTTTGAATTCTCAAAGGCCTCCCTCTCATATTGTAACAAATTTCAAAGTAAGCTCAGATGCCAAATTTTACATCATTTGGACAATTCTAGACCCCGCCCACTTCGCTTGAAATTTTTGAAATTGGTGCTATGGGAAAATGTGGAGGAAAAATATATTAAATGCTATAACTTTTTAAGTAACAATCAGAAAATTACAATTTATACCTATTTTTAAAGGAAATAACTTTAGTATTTGAATAGAGATATTCCTGTTTCTATAAAAATACGGGAAAGGTGGGTACTGGGTCACTTTGACCCCAAAATCCCCTATTTTTTTAATTTTTCTGTTCCGCTGTGCAAACCATACATATTTTGCAGTTTTTCTAATGTGAAAAAATCTCAGAAATCGAACGGAACCTTTTAGACCTTTGTCCGAATACGAGAAGGTGGGGTTATAGGGCGTTTTGTCATTTATATTAAATTTTATCATTTTCTCGTGCATGTATCTCTATTATTCTTCATTCAATTTTAATAAATTGTACCTTGTTGAACGTGGAAAATTTTTAGAAATGCAACAAAAATAGATTCTCTTGCGTTAAAATTCAAAAATATCAAATTTTTTGACATTAACTCTACAAACCACATTTTTTCATTAAATGTTCTAATACCTCAACTTCACCTATTTTTCCAGGTATGAAACTTTTCTCATGTGATTCCTAAGCACATTTTTTATAATAAATAGTAAATTAAATAAGAATTTTGTTGTTAACTGGAGTTAGTATGTGCGATTTTATGATAAAAATGTGAAATCGAGACTATATGTTAGATAATTTGATGTTTCTAAATTTTCCCGGTAACGCATTTTTAATTTGTTCCTAAGGTAGTACAGTAAGGTACAATTTATTAAAATTGAATGAAGAATAATAGAGATATTTGCACGAGAAAATGATAAAATTCAATATAAATGAGAAAACGCCCTATAAACCCAACTTCTCGTATTCGGAAAAAGGTCCAAAAGATTCCGTTCGATTTCTGAGATTTTTGCACATTAGAAAAACAGCAAAATATGTATGGTTTGCACAACAGAACAGAAAATTTCAAAAATAGGGGATTTCGGGGTCAAAATGACGCAATACTCCACTTTTCCGTATTTTTATAGAAACAGCAATATCTCCATTCCAATACTAAAGTTATTTCCTTTAAAAAGAGGTATAAATTGTACTTTTCTGATTGTTACTTCAAAAGTTATAGCATTTAATATATTATTCCTCACATTTTCTCATAGCACCAATTTCAAAAATTTCAAGCGAAGTGGGCGGGGATCTAGAATTGTCCAAATGATGTGAAATTTGGCATCTGAGCTTACTTTGAGCCATTTGTGCGACTTCCGGAGGGTTAATAATTAATAATTTTTAACTAGCTCAATCAGCATTAGTTCAATGTTGTCTCCCTGCTAACTTATTTTGAAATACGGAGGTGGGTATGTGAGGGGGCGAATAACCCACAACCGAACCACACCCAATTTACTTTGGTATGCCTGGTGCTATTGGTGACTTAAATATGATGAGCTTGAGATTGAGGAAGGGGTATGAGGGATGAATGGGGTTGCGATCTGAGGGGGAAGGTACACCCTGTTAACATCCAGAAATCCTATCTCAGTCGAATAAAACCTGTTTTAATCCACATAGTGGTGCAATTGTGCTTTTCTCATTTGCTTTTTTTCGAGATTACATCAAATCTCGACGTTTCATGCATTTTAAAGACATTTGGCATCCAAAATCCAAAATACAAAGCGATTTTGAAATTTTCCTTTAATCCCCCCTTTGGGCATTTTCCAGTTCAGATTATATATGGGAACTTACCGTGTGGCGGCACTCTTCAACCCGTAACTCCGGAACCTCCAATCAATAAAAAATTCATTCGCAGCCGATGGGAAGGCTGTACCTTTCATTTGATTTGTGCAAATCGGTCCAGCCATCTCTGAGAAACAGAGGTGACATTTTTTCCAAATACACGCATTCACAGTATATTATACAAACATACATACATACATACACAGACAGGGGGCAGTAGGGACAGGAAGGACAGAAGACTAGGGGCACTATAGTCCAACCGGAGTGCCAACCGGCACATCGGGATCGACGCCAGTAACATTCTGATTACGGCATACTGGCCATGGCGAATGACAACGCACAGCACTCGGATCACGAATTGGACGGCGACTTTGGGCTGACAGACGTGCTGTTCTACTCCCTGAGTAAGGAAGGATGGCACCGACTTGAAATGGCGAGTGGGCTAACAGCACGGCTGCCTCCGTCCCAATAAAACCCTGGCAGGTCTCCGGGAACGTTCAAAACTCGTCACCATTTAGTTGGTGGTACTAGGTTTGGTTGGGGCATTCCCGATTTACGCCGATCCGGCTCTGAACACTACTCCCCATGAAGCATAGTGTCAACCCTTGCATGACCTCCCTGCAGCTAAGATTTTGGTAGTATAAATAATCATGGGATCACGAGAGGCGAGTATGTGCAGCGAGTGGAGATAGCGGCCCGGAGTTGCACAGTGGCACGACTACTACTATTCATTAGGGTGTCTCAAAAATATTTTTTTTCTAAATCGTTCTTAAAATTTGTGTATATTAATTTTCGTGTGCTAAATTGTGTAAAATTTCATTTTACATTAGGGTGGCTCAAAAATAATTATTTTGTTGTGAAGGTTCAAATTTTTTTAAAGACATTTTTGTGCGCTGAATTCCTATGTTGGTTATAGAAAATAGAATTTAACTTTACTACTTATTAGAGTGGCTCAAAAGTAAATATTTTGTCTTTTATAAAGATTTCTTTCAATTGTAATTTTGAAATTTATTTTCCGTATTGAAACGAATTGATTGACATCTCATTATGGGGCTTTAGAAATGACTATATTATTTTTATGGATCAAATAAGATGTGATTGTTTAATTTTGGAACGTTTAATTCATTAGTGGGTTACTTGGTATGAAAACTACATTTTTTTCATTTTCAAAACAAACATTTTGAGCGTCTTAGTGGAATATTGATTTACATTCACTAATCAACAAGATGGTTAACGATTTTGTTTTCGCAGGTGTGTTTTAAGTTGCTTAGATTGCTTATTTCATACCTTAAATTAAAATAAATCTAAAATCCTTTTTTCGCGTATATGGTTCATTTAAAAATGGTCTTATTTTATTTGGATAATATCGCATACCCTTAAGCTATATCAGTGCTTTATTCCATTCTTTATTCCTTTACCACTTAAAAACCATACTTCCCACTCGGCTCCTTACTCTTGATCACTAGTAAAACCCTTGTAGATCATGCTCTAAATGCTATTTGAAAGTTGTGCATAAATTAGTGTCATTATTCTAGTCATAAAGTGAATATTCAAATTAAATATCAGTAATAACCATGCGTCTCCATTCACAGTATTTTCAAATTTTGACTGCTTATCGCAAATTTTCGCAAAACTAGCATAGGCTCATTTTAAAGAGAAAATGAAAAGCTTTCGAATGAGCATAGTGTGATCGCGGGCATTCACGGGCGTCGTTTAGAAGTTCGAACTCAATAGAAAATCATGACAAAAAGTTATCTAAACACTAACTAAACCAACTAGTAACTTATTTTTGGCGATTTTACGATGTAATTTTATCACACGGATAATTTTGGTGAAGTAATGCAATTCATAAAATCAACCGTTTCTTTGAAAAACGAGAATAACCGTATATAGTTCCTATGGTCAAATAATGCAAAAAACACGAGTTATACCCTTCAAAAAGCTGTCTAAAATTCATTTTGCATTCAAATCACCTAAAATCTCGCGAAAATGTCTCTGATGTCTCAGCTGATGCGAGAAAAATACTAGTGAGAATATCGCATAACCTTCATATATGGACTTAAGTCCGGGCTCCTCCCACTGTGAGTTGGGACCCAATAAAACGGAGAAAAAACAAGAAACTAACATATACGGAGCAGGCACGGTGAATCCGTTCGCCAGAGTGGGTTGGTGAGGTCACCACCACCAGCAGCAGCTGAACTCATTCAGCAAGAGCAGGAGGTGGAGAAGCAGCAACAACAGCAGCGGCAGCAACAACAGCCAGAGCTGAGCGGGACGAATTACACCCCACAGAAGCCAAAAGTAGTGGCAGCGAAGCATTTGGTGGAGGAGCTCCACAAGTTTGTGGATGCCTGAAACAATGTCCATAAGGACATTAAAGAGATGGTCATCAGAATTCGAAAGGCGCTACTGTCTGCCGTGAATGAGTACAACACGGCAACGCGTAGGGCTGATGTAGCTGAGCGACCATTGGCGTCGGCTAAGGCTACTATCTTTCAAGTCCTCCGAAGCAAAGTAAAGAGAAGCAGATTGGTGTGGAGAACACGCCAGTTTGCGTGACTCCGAAGAGGACAAGATCCTCGCCAGGAGACGGAAGACCAGGCGGAGCCAAAAAGCAGACGCTTGAGAATGCTGTGACTCTTGCCGAAGAAAGAGACGACACCCAACAGGGAGAAAGCTGGAGTACCGTTGTAGATCGGAAGGAGAAACACGGGAAACATCAGAAGAAGAAGGAAAAGCGAAAAAGGGAGCAGAAGAAGGAAGGAAAACCTTCGACTCATCAGAAGGCGCCAAAAAGAGATGCACTGATCGTCGAAGCGTCCTACGCCGCTCTTCTCAACAAAGTGAGCGAGGACCCTGAGCTAAAGGAGTTAGGAGAGAACGTTGTTAGAACGAGGTGCACTCAGAAGGGCGAGATGATCTTCGAGCTGAAGAAGGATCCTTCCGTCAAGAGCTCGACCTACCGCGAACTCGTTGCTAAATCATTGGGGAGCGAAGCGAAAGTGAGAGCCCTGATCGAGCAGTGAAAACTGGATGTACCGGCGACTATCCGGATTTAGAAATCTCACGGAAGAACTCAAACGGCGGCGATTCGACTACCGGTGGCCGCTGCCAACAAGCTGGCGGAGACCGGTAAGATAAAAGTCGGATAGTCGGTGTGCTCGCTGAGAGTGACTCCGCGAGTTTCCAAGCAGATGGAGCGATGCTTCAGATGACCTCGGACAACTGGCGAGGAACTGCAAGGGTCCGGACAGGTCTGCACTGTGTAGAAAATGCGGAGAAAAGGGGCATGATGCTAGAAACTGCACGAAGCAACCACATAACGGGTGGCTTCAAATGCCCTGCGTACATAAAAATGATGATGGAGATAACCCAGCTTAATCTAAATCATTGCGATATTGCACAGCCACTGTTGTAGCAGTCGACGACAGAAACGAAGTGCGACGTTGCAATTATTGCAAAGCCGTATCGTGTCCCTTCCGATAACGGTAACTGGGTGGTGGATAGTGCAGGGGTGGCTGCAACACAAGTAATGGGCGATTTCCCTGTCCAAGAGGTGGTGGATAACACACACGAAGGCTTCATGATCGCCAGGATCAACAGCAGTACAATCGGATGCTGGACGCACTAACCGACTCGTTATTCGGACGAACGCCGGTTTATAGGAGAAGACTTTAACGCTTGGGCAGTCGAGTGGGGTAGCAGACAGACCAACATAAGAAGTTACAGCTTGTTGGAAACCTTGGCGAAGCTGGATGTGAGACTGTGCAACGAAGGTTCCGCTACCACATTCCGTAAAGACGGTCGAGAATCCACCATCGACATAACATTCTGCAGCCCGTCGCTGATGGATAACATAAATTGGCGAGTTAGTGAGCAGTACACACAAGCCATCCACTACACCATTCGTCGGCGAAATTGTACGGTAACACCGAGAGTGAAGCCTGGCGAGCGGAAGTGGAAAATAAAGGACTTCGACAAGGACCTTTTTGTGGAATCACTTCGTGCTAACAGCGTCATTTCAGTTCTCCATACTCGGCCCAACGCTCTGGAACAGTGGTTCTCAACCTGGGGTCCGCGGGCCCTTAGGGGGCCGCGAAGTCATTGCGGGGGGTCCGCGAAGAAAAATATATTTTCCGAGCACAGATTGGAATTTCAAGTCTTGTTTCCTAACAAACTGAAAATAACAAAATCGATGTTTATTCGTGGGGGTCCACAGCAACCTAGGGCATATTCTAAGGGGTCCGTGGTACGAAAAAGATTGAGAACCGCTGCTCTGGAATATAATGTACAACGGATTGTTAACACTGGAACTGCCAGGAGAGTTGAGATCGCCGGCTTTGCAGATGATGTTGTCTTGACGATAACCAGCGAGACCCTTGAGGAAGTGGAGATGATGACGGCAGAGACAATAGGCATCGCGGAAACCTGGACCGGGGTAGTGCTGGTCAGCGACTGCAAAAAAAATCCAGCGTTGCGAGATCAGCGTCGGAGGACAATCCATCCCATCGATGCATGTGCTGAAGTACCTGAGTGTGATGGTCGACGATCGGTTAAATTACAACAGCCATGTCGACTATGTATGTGAGAAGGCTGCGAGGTCAACTAACGCATTGGCAAGGATCATGCCGAATCACGGAGGAGCAAGACGTCTCATCCTCAATACTGAGGTACGGCGTACCGGCCTGGGGTGCTGTACTGAACTCAAAGCGGAACCGGACGAAGTTGACAAGCACGTTTCGCTTATTAACTGTTCGTGTCGCAAGTGTGTACAGAACGATGTCGTCGGAGGTGGTATGCCTAATTGCCGGGATGATTCCCATCTGCATCACTCTGGCTGAGGACGTGGAATGCTATCAGCGGAGAAATGTACGTAATGCAAGGAGACTAGTCCGAGCGGACTCTGAGAAAGGAAGGTAGACACGGTGTTCCTAAAACCGTTATTAACAAAAAAATGACCATAAATTTGGCATACGGCATTCGAAAGATACAGTATCCAAGCATCTTCTCAGTGAATTTCAAAATGATCCATCGAGGGATTCGAGAGAAATTGCAATTTGAAGTTTTATGACACGTTTCATAAGGCTACCAGCAAACACCCACGGGTTTGGTCCTATCTCAACAAACAAAATTTTTTTTTGTCTACTTATTTAGTACATGGCATTCGAAAGATATAGTAATCAAGTATATCTCCTGCAACTTTGAAAATATTTCATTGACGGAATCGAAATTTATAACGGTTTGGATGTGGTATGCGGTCATAGATGGGTTTTCTACCAGACTTCAAGCGTGAATCCATGTTTGTCCATTGACTATTTGGATCGTTTATACGTGCCGCGGTTTTTAAAGGAAAACCTGACCATTTAATTACATAAATATAATGTACAAAAGGTGTTATTTACGGTTATTTACTTCAAAAGGCCATATTTCAATGGTTTATTGACCGATTCTAATTATTTTTTCATTATTGAACAAGTAGACGTTTCATCGTTAATTTTCATTAAGAAGAATATGAAATAGAGTTGCCTACTTCAAACAATAGACAACATAATTATTCCTATGTATTGTCACTATTTCATGAATATCTTTGTATTCAAAACGATGACCTATACATTAGTCGAATGCAACGAACGCAAACTACAAATGATGGAAAAATAAAACCATAAATTTGAAAAATATGAAGGTATTTGCTGATTCAGATCAATTTATGTTACGATACGGTTTTTGTTGTAAATGTTGTGCAATCGCTAGTTGGGTTGACAGATGTTAAAACTGGTCAAAGGGGATGTTATTAGTACAAGTTCATCTGCTCATTTCTCTAACTATTGTCAGTTTTATTGTGGAATTGAACTTATCATGAGAATTTGACATTCAGATGTTTATACAGCAATTGCAATTAACTAGTATATAAAAATGGATAGGCAGCTATTTTTAAAACAAAAATATTTACTAAATAATCATAATACATATAGTTGAGATTAACTATATCGCCTATTTATTGATGTAGATGACTCTGTTTTATATTCTTCTTAATGTAAATTAACAATGAAACGTTTACCTGTTCAATAACGAAAAAAAAATAATTAGAATCGGTCAACAAACCATTGAGATATGGCCTTTTGAAGTAAACATTTCAACTTTTATTCATTTTTTTAGTTTTCACATTATATTTAACGTTTGGTAACAACCCTATTTTCATATTATTTCAGTGCACCATATAAATAACACCTTTTGTACATTATATTTATGTAATTAAATGGTAAGGTTTTCCTTTAAAAACCGCGACACGTATAAACGATCCAAATAGTCAATGGACAAACATGGATTCACGCTTGAAGTCTGGTAGAAAACCCACTGAGAAGATGCTTGGATACTGTATCTTTCGAATGCCGTATGACAAATTTATGGTCATTTTTTGTTAATAACGGTTTTAGGAACACCGTGTAGACCCACCGACTCATCCCAAATGTATCTGCTTGGGTACATAGGAAACATGGAGACGTTAACTTCCATTTGACGCATTTTTTGTCAGGGCACGGATGTTTCCGGAAGTACCTTAATCGGTTTCGTGACCCCTTTGCCTGCAGTGTGTGGACGCGCAAGAGACACCGAAACACGTGGTGTTTGAATATCCTAGGTTCGTAGGATTATGCCTGGTGTGACAGTGAACAATATCTTTGACGAGACGTGCCACGACGAGCATATCTGGGACATTGTCAACAGAGTGGCTATGAGTATACTCACAGAGCTGCAGATGAAGTGGCGAAGGGACCAACAAAGAAGTGCCATTGGCTAGAACGCCGCCGAGCAACCACAAATCGTGTTTCGGGAGAAATTCCGACGCCGGGGAACTCTCCGACGGTGTAGACTAGGTCCACCGCCGGGGATCAGGTGAGTAGTAACGACATAGCACCGGGCTTGAGTCGTCGGAGCGCCAGTGAATCGGACATCAGGTTTCACCGGAATCGCCGGATCGACCTCGACAGCCTACCGGGTGGCTCATGAGTAGGCTGGATCCATCGCCGGGGATTAGATCGAGTAGACCGTGTCGAATAGCTAGCAGTGGGTCATTGGGGTGTCAGTAATCCGGAAGCTACGCTCCACCCGAAATCACTGAACGGACCTCAGTACCTACTAGCTGGCCCGTTGAGTGGCCACCACCGGGGACTAGACCGAGTAGACGGAGCGGGGAACTAAATGGCTCACAGAAAGGTACATCGGTATCGGGAGCAATCTACCACCTGGGAATTCATGGTAGGGTAGTTTCGCCGCCGTGGACTACCCAACATAATCGTGATGAAAAGGGGAGCTAATTGGCTCAATAAAAAACACCGGTACCGAGAGAAATCCCGTTGCCGGAGAACTCTAAGTCGGAGTAGGATAATATCCGAATTGATCTCGATAAATCTAGCGGTGTCGGGGAAATTCCTCCGTTGGGGAACTATCGGTCGAAGTAGGGTGAGTTCACCGTTGGGGACTATCCATTCAGATTATGATAAGACTGGGATGTCAATGACTCACGGAAACTTGAGCTAAATAGCTCATGGAAGTAATACCTTGTCGTAGTTCCGTGGGGAAAAGGACATAAAAAGTAAAGATTGTTTAAGTGGTTAGGCATGAACGTAAGTCGTGAGTCCCACACAGTGCCAATACACTACAGGCCAGGCTTCTGAAGCTTTTTAAGCCTTACCATAAAAAACATTTGCTGAACTGGACGAATACTTCTACAGGAGAAAGGCAAAAAAGTATACATGGGAAACTCACGCGTCATTTGATTCTTTTACTCATAACTCCGAAACCAATACTTCGTTCATATTTATGAAACTCGGTAGCAATCGATGTGAATACTATACCAACATATGACAATCCTCAACGGTTCTCAATGTGGCCAAAGAGACATTGATTTGCAATAAATGATCTCGGCCAGCAATTTTAAGCAATTTAGAACTAATTTCAATTAGTTTTGCATCATTCAGATATGATTATACCGCTTTATATGAGAATTTCGCATGTGACTGCATAGTTCAATTCCTAACACAGAAATCAGAACTCCGATTCCAATGAAATTTCATAGCAGTCAATAGGGATGCCGTAGCTCTCATTTGAGACTAAATTTGAGTAAACATAATCAGGAATTTCTGAGAAGCAAATGTAAATTCAATTCGGGAACTTAGCCATTTTCTCATATGGCATAACCATTCAAATAAACCGCATCTGCAGCGTCGGGATAGTTGTTTTAACAAGTTTTTTTTAACAGTTTATCGGAAAGTCCAATAAAACTCTAGAAGCCCGTTCGCAGAAAGAAACCAAACAAAAATACAGAAATTGCCTCCGAAGTGAATTTCCCTTCAAACCCCAGCTGCATGAAGCAAAAGTTGGTGTAAAACATACGATAGTGCTTCTGTGTGCAGGATTTTCTCTTTTTCGCTAACCATTTCCACCGTTTCTGAACCGACCAACATTGTGCATTGTGCTGAATCGTGATGTTAGAGATCTGTTCGGTTCGTAATTGTGTTCGAGTCAGATTACAAGATTTCTAGTTTAGATAGAATGCCGGTGGGTGGGTCCGGTTGTGGTTTAGCCGAGTCAGCTGGTTTGTGACATTTTTACTACAGCAGCGCCCGGATTGAAGATTAGTGAAAATTGAATTTGCTACGAAAATGCTGGCTGCGCTTGATATTGTATTCTGAAGCGAACGCATGGTCATTCATGCATCGTTGAAATTTGAATAAATCACTCCGCGCTCACATTTATCGAACTAGTCGTTGTAGTAGACAATCAATTGACTAGAAACGATCGGTCGGTCGTGCGCGAGTCCATTTACACAATATAACACACACACCCCCGTTTTATCTCTTTTCCATTTCGGCAGAATTTCCAGCTGAAAAAACAACATCGGCATCGAACGGCTCTAATTGAATTGTCGCTAACACGCTAACTGCGGGAAACGTGCACTGCTGTTTCGCATTTGCCGGCACTCAATGCCCCGACCGGCCGGCCGGGGCCCGGCCGGTTTGGTTGCTGCAATTGGCACAATTCTCGAAACAAAACGCACATCGTTATGTCTTCGTCAATGCTGCCATTTCGCCTACACATGCAATTCCAGCATAGTTGAGGCCGCTTCGCGTGGAAATAAATTATTCAGGCTTGGGCCAATTTGATTTTACACAACTAGTGTATGGTGAAATATGAAATTCATAAATTTATTGCACTCTGTTCCGGACACGCTCACGTTGTTGTGTGTGGTCTATTGCGACCCGAACGACACACTAAGCGAGTAGATAAAATTGTGAATATTACATGTGTGTCTGTATGGATATATCTATGAACTTTTGCTGGCAGTTTGGAACGTTAGTGAAAATGGTAAAAAAATCGACTGACACTGCAACGACAAGCCAATATCATGTAGATAAAAGGAATATTCTCGGTTGTGCGGGTGAGCTTTATGCTGAGTGCACTTTTTCGCTGCAAACCACAAACAAATGTGTTGACGGGGGACGGGGGTGTGGTGGATTTAGATCGCCCACGCTACGTGGGAGCGATTCACCTATTCTGTTGATGCAGGATGGAATATGTTTCCTGGAAAAAGTTAGATAGAGAGCTGTTTTGTTTCGGCACGTCACGGAACCGACAGAGTCACCAAACAATAAACTTTTAAAATTCATTTTCCTGGTGATTCTGTGTCAATTAAAAGTATTGCACGGATCCTTCTGGTTCCTAAGATACGGGAGGTTATGGTTTGATATATGATGAAATTTAACTTTGCTTTTCACGTAAACTTTTATTGATACAAATCTGCACTCTGACTAGTTTGTCAAGTTTTATGGTATTTTTATGTACGGATTATTTTAGGTGCAATTTTTCTATTACCAATTTAAAATATTTTTCGTATATCAAAGCAGTTTTTTATACTCACAAACTTCATGAGTTAGAAAGTTATTATTGAACGTTTCGTGCTCGACTCATCATTATTGTACAGTCGACTTGATCAACACACATAGACATTAGGGGGGCGGGGTGGCTAAGGGTTTCAGCAAGTGAAAAAAATACTTTTTTTGCGTATTTTTTTACAAATTCGGATGAAGCGAATTAATCAAAAATTTACTCATTTGAAATAAAAATTGCTAACTTTCACGAAAAATCCCGCTATTTTATTTTATTTTATTTTATTTTATTTTACGCCATTATTTAATTAAGGGGGTATGGAAATACCCCCTCAATCAAAAATATTTCACAAAAACTCAACGTAGGTGTTAGGTATTTTTTACATACAATGTGTATGCAAATTTTGAAAAGAATCGGTTGAGTAGTTTTTAAATGGCAGTTAACGCCGCAGATCATGTTTTTTGCAGAGATGTTCTACAAAAAGCTTCTTCAACGGATATTTTTGCATGAAAAAATCACATAATGTTATTGAAATGATGCATTATAATACACAAAAGTTTTGATTAATTCGGTTCACCCGAATTTGTTAAAAAAAATCGCAAAAAAAGTGTATTTTTTTCCTTGCTGAACCCCTTAACCTCCCCCCCCCCCCCCCCCTTAAAGGGGTCTGCTATACGAAAATTTTCAAAATAATTCGAAAACCTCGTTCCAAATGTTTGACCAGGCAAAGAAATTTGAAGAATCCGGTACAAAAAAATCTTGGCGCAATGTCAGCTGTGACTTTGGTGTGGATCAGTGGCGTAGTCAGAAATTTGGTTTAGGGGGGTTTGATAAAAATCGTTCATTTTTGAAAAATTTTCATATTTTATGGAAGTTTGAAAAATTATTGAAAGTTCAGAAACAAAATTAGTGTAACAGATACCTTTAATAATTTCTTTTTTTAAATGTCAATTAAGTGGAATAAATGTTCGAAAACTTCAACTTTGGAGTGAGTCTCGAATAGAAGTAGCTTTCGAAAAATCGAAGTAGCTTTCCAACATAAAAAACGCATCTTTTGATGTAATAATTTGGGTGATTATATCTTCTCGAAGAAATTATGAAGAATTAACTTTAGTAAGAGACTTCGTGTCTTCAACAAAGTTGTTGATAATGTCATTTTAAACAACACTCTTGAAAATATGAAGACTACATAAATGCAGTATTTCGAGATATAGAACGATATTTAAGAAATTTTCATTTCAATATTTTTTTACATTGTAAGTTTCTGAGACTGCCTTGAATAGAATGTAAATTATATTCTTTATACATTGCAGATGAAATTTATCAATTACAGTAATATCAGAAAAACTTATTATAATGTATTTCGATATTCTGAATACACGGAGTATTAATGTCTTCCACAAAATTTGTTATGGAATGTCCTCAATAAAATTTTTGTTTCTTTTGATTATGGAGGCTTGAATCTTAGGACCTTTCGGCTCCTTTTCCAGGTCAAAAAAATCTTTCCTGACGTACGGGGGTTGAGAATCGAATACGGGTGAGCTGCGTACAAGGTAATCGACTGACCAAGACTACGCTATGCCCACTTTTTTCAATAAAGTTGGTTAAAATAGCGATTTTGAAAACTTTGCTGAAGACATTAAATATCGAACTAAATTTGTTTGAAGAATATTTTTTTATAATTACTTCTAGGTGGATTGGCTGCCAAAATTATTTTTTTGGATGAGGTGCTTTACGTTTTAATGTACTTCAAAGATACTAAACATCCAGAGTTGATAGTTTTGAAATAAAGTGATTGTGACCGTAAAAAATATTTTACTTTTCTTCTGCTTAAAAAAAATTATATAATTAATAATAAAAAAAATAAAACCGTAAAGACCGATCCCGATCTGCTAAACAAAAACGGAAAGCAAATTAAAAAAAAATTAATTAAAAAATTTAAAAAACTTAATTAAAAATATAAGTAATTTTTCATCGTTTTTCTTCTACTTTCCAAAATATTGGTGTCGTTGTTAATCATACTGAGTTTTTGTCTTAATTCTACACTTTCTCGAAAATTACATTTTTTTAAATATTGAATTGTATGCATTTTTTCGGTGAGCAAGTGTAGGATTTTAACATCAAACTGCACTTGCCATTAGAATCATTGTCCCCAATCCATATATCGGAGCATCTTTTAAAAAAAGAGCTCATGATAATTTGATAACCATGGATAGAGCCGTAGCGTGAACCTCTGGCGCCCTTAGCAGAGCTTCAATTCTGCGCACCTTTGGTGTTTACATTGGCTTTCATTTTCAGTTCAACTTTCGAACAATAATTAAGTGTGTATTTCGAAATGGTACTTATACTCATCCCGACTTTTTTAATGAATAATCTTTGTTTTGTTTATAAAACAACTCAAGATTTCAGCGTACCTTGCAGATGTACTCCAGGCGTATTATTTCTTCACATAATGTGCACAGAAGATGAAATATACCGATGGAAATTGAGTAAAATTAACACATGAATTAATTTTAATAAAATTTTGACTGTTCGACTTTTACAAAAAAAACAAAAAAAAACTATTTTTGCGAAAATCTTTCGAAAGTGACGAAGAAAGTCAAAATTATTAGTAATTCTCCATCAGCGACAATAAAATTTTGTCTTCAACAGGCATTGTAATTCTCTCTCACTCACGCGAGAAGAAGCTTATCCGATGTCCAACTTTTCCGAGATAAAATGAGTCGCAAAATTCTCCGTCTCCACAAATGGCGTGAAAAATAATTTTCCGGATAAAATTTATTTGATATTTTCCTTCTCACCGAAAAAGGTGATAATATTTTAGTTGCGTGGAAAACAATAAAAGCGTCAAAATATGCATTCAATTTCAAAGAAAGGCGGCAAAGAATACGGGCTCTATCCCATTTGGCATAATGTCATTTGGCATAATGCCCTTTGGCATAATGCTATTTGGCATAATGACCATTTGGCATAATGACCATTTGGCATAATGACCATTTGGCATAATGTCAATTTGGCATAATGGTCATTTGGCATAATGCCATTTGGCATAATGGTCATTTAGCATAATGCCATTTGGCATAAGGGTGATTTGGCATAACCTATTAGCACCCAGCATTTATTGAATGTGCGCAATATGCGTTATGAGTGCAGGGAGAATGGTGATTGACGGTCCAGGAAATATCAACCTGGTCTACAATAAATCCGACTAGTTTATTTCGTCTGCGTTTTACTATCGAGGGGAGCACTGCACCTTCCCTTTGGTGTTTGCTCCGATGACAAGCAAATCAGAATCTCTCTATAGAGCAGTATTGTCTAAGCTTATCGAAATCGCTGATGAGATCGACGTTGAATTGCATCCAGAAGTGATTTTAACAGATTTGGAAAGGCTCTTATCAATGCGTTTGCCGAAGAGTTCCCTGGCTCAAGGCATGATGGATGTTTTTTCTTTCATTTAAGCATGAACTGGTGGAAATATATCACACAAAGTCGTTTGTTGCAGATTTTCAACGAAAATGAAAACTATTTTAATACATACAAAAAAACTGTTTTAACCCACCTAGCGGTTCAATTGTGCCTTTCGCATTTCTATAAACTACGGCTTGGTGGCAGGTTATTTTCAACATAATTGTGGAAATGTCCATTACATTCTTAGTACACTTTGCACTTATACACAATGGCTTGCCAGCCACGAACTTGATGAGATACGTGTCGACGGTGAAACACTTGAAACAAAAAAAATATATCATACTTAATTAGCCTAACCAGCATTAGTTCAATGTTATCTGCTTGCTAACTCATTTTGTCATGCGGGGGTGGGTGTGTGAGGAGGGCGAAAATCCCACGAACGAACGACTCCCCAGCTTAATTTGGTATGCTTTGTGATATGGTGGTGGTTCAAAGAGGTTTGGGAGCTGGGTGGGGTGTTGATCTGAGGGGTGATTTAAGGGGATTTTAAAGGGATCATCAAATCTCGACGGCAAGTCATGCACCTTAAAGACATCTGGCATCAAAAATAAAAATTCTATTTTTAATGATAATGGTCATTGGAGTCGTCTGGTGGGTCGCAGTGCTGGTCTGATGGCTATCATCGAAGAACTGAAACTAGAGGAAAAAATTATCGCTTCACAAATCTTGGCGCATATGTCACTAACCTCCGAGAAGAAGCGTCGTACCAAAGATCAGATAATTAATGCGAAACTGTGCGAAAATGTTACGAACTTACAAAATTTTGATACTATTGATTATCTTCAAGCAATAGCAGCAAATCTGGGCTCGCAATAAAGATGATTTTTTTAATTAAGTTTTCTAATCCCTATGACGGTTAATACGAATAAAATCATTGAATATAATTTATTTTGGTTTAATTATGTGCAAATTGAAAGAAACAGAACCAGAACAAATGCTTAGTTTACTGAATTTATTTACATAAGGATTTTAAAAGTAAAATTTGCTTTGAGTAAGATGTCATAAATTGTGCAAATATGAAATTAGGAATTTGCAAACTTTCGCATTAAAGAACAGCTCATAATTAAAAGAAGGATGAATTTTCAGTAAAGTATGTCATTTATCTTTCAATAATTAGGATAAGTACAGACTTGATAGTTTAGTATAAATCATTGAGGATTTTCCCTTCTTTTAAGCATGAGCTGTTCTTAAATAGAAAGATTGTCAAAATTTCTATTTAAAATTTACATAAGTAGAATGAAATCCTTAGATGCTAGCTTGTCGTTAATCCAATGTTCACTTTACCAAATACAAAAAATTTACCAAATAGAATTATGCCAAATGGCGTTATGCAAAATGGTGTTAGGCCAAATGGCGTTATGCCAAATGGTCTTTATGCCAAATGGTCATTATGTCAAATGGTCATTATGCCAAATTGCCATTATGCCAAGTCACCTTTATGCCAACTGACTATTATGCCAAATAACCATTATGCCAAATAACCATTATGCCATATGACATTATGCCAAATGGGGTAGAGCCAAGAATACGATAGACTTGTTCTTTCGTGTTTTGGAATAGTGACAGCAAGGCAGCGAGCGCCAAAAGGATACCGTGATAAACTCATTCGCTCATTCTCCGGCTGTTTTATTTATCCGGAGAAATAACACGTTGTATTAATCCGGAGAAGTTGTGTGAGTGCCAATAACTTTTTGTGTGAAAATGTGAGTTTTTATTGTCGCAGTAGCAAACTATCCGGGCGCATTTACTCATATGAGCGATAAATGCAATGCCTGGTCTTCAATATCATCCGATGTTAGGTGTTTGAAGGCGACTGACAGACCACTTTTGTGGAAGAATTTGTGAAAACAATTTACGCTAGGGCGAACTTGTAAAAACACCAGAAACCGGATTTCCAAATGATTCAACCTAAGCTCGTTCCTGAAAATTTCAGTCGTAAGTCTTATATCATTTATTCGTAAAATCAGTTGACACTAGGCAAAATTAGTCAAAGGCGGCTAGATGTCGAAAGAACAGATATTTTCAACAGTGGAAGATATCTCTAAATCTCGCCCAGAGAAGCTCAGCACTGTGATATCCTGTCTAAACCAAGCAAATGGCATTATTGACAGCAAGTGATTTATCGACGGTGTAGTCACCGTTTCAAGTTGGTCATGCGTGTACTGAAGGGGTTAGCTGTTTCAAGGACCTTTGTCTCCACTGAGTGAGTATTTTGCATTGCTATCAATCAGGACGGGGCAAAATTGTATCTCTTTTCAAACTCGAATCGGGTGAACTGGGAATGATATCCTTTAAAAGACGCTCTAATCACTTTTTACGGAAATACTAAGGAGAGCTCTACCACTCACCACGACGAATCGTTATCCTCTCTTGGGTTAGGAAAAGTGCGACTCTGGCGATCTCCGTGTGTGGACATCTGTCCATAAAACTATACGCAGATGAAATTCCTTTTAAAGCCTATAAGTTGTCGCTTAAGGGGATGCCAAATAGAACAGCTCGAGGAAGCAAGGAGTTTCCATCGCTTCCAGGAGCACAAAACATCCCAATTGGCTCAACATTTCAACCAGATATGCAGTTTAGTGTAGGACTGGTTGGGCCTTGGTTGGACACCGGAAACTTTGTGATATTATAAAGATCCTCAAACAGGTTCTTATCTTTTCTTCTATTCATTTTAGATTTGAGAAGAACGCCATTTATTGTGAATAATTATTCAAAAAGGACTGATAGAGCCGTAGCGAGCACTTCCTTTGGTAGGGTCTCAGTTTTGCATTCCTTTCGTGTTTTCATTTTTGTTTCGTTCGACTTTCGAACAGTTATTTAGTGTGTGTTTGGAAATGGTACACCTATCTTGACTTATTTGATTACTTATACTCACCTATTTGATAAAGCAAATAAAGATTTCTGTTCTCATCCACGAATTTCGCCCTTGGCGAGGACCAACTCGGCCAACCACACGCTAAGGCCCTGATTATGGGACCTCGGCTAAGAGATAAGTTACAATATACAATAAAAAAGTTTCGGTCCAACGACTATATGGTCGGTGTTAAGTCAGACCGGACTAAGTCGCAAAACTTCAAAAAATGAGAAGATGACAATACTGGATAAAGAATTTCTTCAGCTACATTAAACTTTTGCCAGATTTGAAATATGTAACCATGAACAAGAATTATGACAAAAAATAATTTCCAATTATAACGTAGAGAATGCTGAAATTCAAACTTCAAACCCGTTTTTCTTGAAATTAATATTTTGTCACTTAGTCCGGTCTGACTTAACACCGACCATATGTACATTATATATCCTTAAGAAGGTGACAAATTCTTCTTTTAATGAACGAGCATTCCAATTTAATAAATTTAAAAGATTATTTACAATCATTATTAAATTTTAAATATTTTACAATTTTGTTGGCAAATTCCAACCCAGTTTGAAAAGCTTTAAACGTGGAGGTAGAATTTAGCATTGCAGTCATCAATTGAAACATTGATTGCTGCAAAAAATCCAATTCTTCTTCCATGATGCTAGATCGATTGGAGCAAAGGAAGCATTATGGGAGAACGACATTGGAGGCGTGGTAGTCAATGTTCTTTTAGGCGTGTTACCTGCAACTGAAGCATATGCCATACCATTGTAAGGTGGTGTGACGGAGTTCGAAGATCCTTGAATAGGTAGAGAAGTTGTAATTCGATTTTTAAGCGGATTTTTTTCTTGAAGTGTACCGAAGGCAGGTTAGAGTAGGTAAATTTCTTATTTGTTGTTTTTGTTCCTTTGAACGGGAATTTATAATTTTTTCTCGAATAGGACGTCAGACTGTATGAAACGATTTAGGTTTTTGCATGTTCGGTCATTATCATTAGAATCATTACTAATCTTGTTAAAATCTTTTTTAATTGTTGCAGGAAATGTGATCATCGAAATGCGGCTTGGGTAGTGATAATACAAAAAGTTTTTTTCAATTCAACTCTATTAGCCCAAACATTTGAACAGAATACTCCTCTTCCTTCATACCGCCATTAACCAGCAAACGAACGAGATAAAAAAAAACAAAAAAATTTAAAACAAATGGTTTTATTATCATTTATTCTTTAACATAAATTTTTAATTTGGTGTAAAATGTTACAACATTTTTTCAATGTGTATTTTTGTGTGCGTAGACCTATTCATTCCATTTAACTTATTCTTGGATAATTTTGCTGTACCATATACGGATAGCAAACAACACATTTTCAAAAACTTCTATGCCCTTTTAAATATTGCTTCTATGTCAAAATATTCTAGTTCACGGAAGAAAACAATAATGCTGATTTCGTTTTTGTATTAGAGTCGTTCTAGGTTCGCTCTAATGTTTACAAAATTCACATAAAAATGACAGCTCCGAGCGACTCTGACCTAAAACCGAAATCAGCAAATGACTCTTCAATCGACCACAACTGTAAACAACTTTTTCGTGGTGTAGAATCTCTCTAAATGTAAAAATATTTAAAATAGAAAATTTATACACGAAATAAAAGATTTGGCAAATAATTCGATGAGACTAAAAAACCGTTTTTGAACGTGTTAAAATGAGTTGAGAAAAAACGCGGCACAAGCTCATAAACAAATACCCAGTTCGTTGGAATTTTCACCAGCGGTACATCACTGTTAGTGGAACTATATGTATCCATCTGTATATATGGCAATATTTACGACGAGTAAAAATTTAAGAGAACAGCAAACATTGTACATTTGAACAGCAAAAAACACAGCATTAAATATATCTACTTTATTACTCGCTCATTCGCAAATTGTCGAGCATTATCGCAGTTTTAATTAAAATGAAGTACGCACTCACCCCTCGAGTGCTAATCGGATACAGAAATAAAACACGAAAATAATTTTTAAAATTAATTACCCAAATGGCTATCCCATAATCACTTTCAGTCGGTTCATTCATCGACTCGATAGTTATTACCATTCCAACGTAGCACACATGTGTCGGTCATTGGGCACGATACTGCCACAACGAGACCAATTGGGTTCGGAACGGAACCACTCGGGAAGAAATATCACAACCCTAATTCATATTCTCAGCAGGGAAATTTATGGCTGTCATAGTGAGCTTCCTTTTGAAACAGATTGTATTTTTTTCACCACACTTCAGCTAGAATTTCACCGCGTTAGCTTGAGAACCATCATCGTGATCTAAAGTCGAGTGTAGAAAACTCTTCCACCCGTGCTGTGTCATCATAGACAGTGACGCGACAAAGGGACCATCCATAAATTACGTAACGCTTTTAGGGGGGGGAGGGGGTTCGAGAAGTTGTTACATATTGTGACATAGGGGGAGGGGGAGTAAGCTAGATCGTTACGTAACATGTTTTCATCGAAGAAAAAAAATTTTTTCAAGGAATTTGTTACGTAATAGGGGAGGGGGGGGGATAACTAAATTTGTGACAATTTGTTACATGGGGGGAGGGGGGAGTCAATTTTGGGCAATTTTTGCGTTACGTAATTTATGAATGGTCCCAAACGATGTCCTTACACAGGCTAATCCGTGCCTGATTGGTAGGAAGCGGTGGATCATGTACACCACCTGAAGACACTGACACTGATGCTCGACGGTAATCTGGGACAAAAAAGTGATGCTTTTGCCGATGCAGCCTCGTTGCTGCAATTGACATCCTTAATAGCAGACGAAAAGTGTTTCTTACCTATTGAAACACCACGAACTTAGTTTTATTGTTTTAAATTTTCTATTTCAAGTTGTCTAGCTTTACACACGAACCCATCATTACTTTTTTAACGGATTATTTTTAGATCAATTTGTAGTTCTTAACAACATTGTAGATAATTGTCAAATTTTCACTTGTAGTAATATTTGAATGTCTAAAGTATGTACCACCTAGTGGAAAAATGTGAACTTTATAAATCCTAAGTTTTTATAAATCCTAAGTGAAAAGTTGTTTTCTCAATAGATAAATTTTACTCTCAGTCCCAAATAAAAGCGTGAAATCCATTTACTCATATCTCGGAGTATTAGAAAACTTGATTGAACTTAGAGACAGCATAAAATAATAAAAAAATAGTATTGCATGAGGACGGAACTAGCGTAGTTTGTAAATCGATTGCCTTGTACGCAGTTCACCTAGGTTTTATTCCCAACCCCGTACATATGGTTAGATATTTTTCCAAATAGATTTTTTAAACCCGAAGAAAGAGGCGAATAACCCCAACGTTAAATCCTCTATAATCAAAATTTAAAAAAAATAAGTTAGCATCCTCACCAGCTTCCCAAATCAGACTCAGGATTCATCAGCAAATAATTCGATATGCAAGCCCATTAAACCAATTGACAACATTGACTACGACAAAAGTCTTTGCCTGTCCAAGTAACTGTTTTCTCCGCCGCAAACTCGATTACACCCTGAGAGAATGGTGGCGGCGTTCTTCATGATTTATCTGCCACAGCATCAACACTGTAATCATCATACACATCATCTTCATCCCTAGTCACAGCATCGAGCATTGGCATCATCATAACGTGGTTCACCTGTCTGAAATGTAAATTTATTGCATACAGAGGAACCATAACTTTCACCCGACTCCTCGAGTAATCGCATCGAAGCTCCCAGCAGGAGCATTCTGACTTTGGAAGAATATACCCTCCACACCGAAAAGGATATTTTCTTCGCTCCTACTGCTCAGCACCGGCACTGGCTGTTTGTGGTTCAAACAAACCCACACACATGTTTCACCACTCTATCCGAACCCCTAGTACATAGAGCAAATCACTGAAGGAGGATGAAAGTTAGATTTTCCCAGCTCAACCTAATGCAAGCAAGAGTCGCATACATAACCGGTTTAACCCAAGGAAATATCGTTAGAAATCTGCAAATATTTTTCTTGCTCTTCAAGTTCTCACTTTATTCCCAAGCTTGTGTTCATATTAGAGCGGCTTGTTTTTCCCAACACCCACATCCATCACTCTTTGAAGATTTAACCGGAGCCAAATTAATCATTCAATTTGTACGGTAGGCAGTGGATATTCTAATTACAGTTAGGTTTTGTGCCATTCATTTAAACCAATTTTCTCCTTAGGGAGTAATTTAGCAGTGGATATTCGATTTTTACTGACCGAACCAGGTAAAATCATTCTCAAAACCTAGGACCTCTATCGCCCTAATGCATATGCCGAAACCCTTTAATGTTATTTGCTCCCAATTTGTACGGCCTGAGCCGCTATCCACATCGGGGGCCGACCACTACACTGCGCTGTCGGATTCGGGAAGTAAAACTTTCCTCTTCCGCTCCGAAATTGTGCATTCGCCTATAAACTTTACCTAATTTAGATAAGCAAATCGAGATGAAGCTCAACGGCAAAGCCAAACTCGGAGAAATGTTTGCGCTGTGCCCCTGTACTAGTGTGTAAAAATGAAGTTATGTTACTGAACTTTGGCCCCCACCGGGAACGCACGGCCGCCCCCCGGTTGGTGTTGGCTGGGGACATAACTAAACTTGATTATCTACTTGGCCATCTCTTTCTGCCGGGGGGGAGATGGAAAATTCAAACTGGGGAAATTTCACATCGCAAATAAGCGACCAACCGACGGAAAGTTTTATCACTTCAAAAGTTAGTACTCTAAGTGCGGGAGTGCTGGTTGTGATTCGAAGTATGAGTTGCGTGTCGATTACTATTGGTGACTTCGATAAAGTCGAACCTGTCTGGGTAAGAGTTAAATATGGTGATAAATATGACAGACTCCTCGGGTGAATAAGAATAACTTCGTAGCATAGTCCACTATGCACAGAATAATGATGTTTCTACTTCGTGGTGTCTGAATTTTTTATTCGCAGTCCTGTTTTATCAACCCGATATGGATATGGATCACATAGTGCTTTTAACCACTTCTATTGTAACGAAAAGTTCCCCACTGCCCCTTTCAGCAAACAACTAGATATCTCTTGTGGTTTTGGATATCCAATATTCATGGGGCTGCCACCCCTCCGGGTTTGACCCGGAGACTCCGGTTTTTGAAGCCTGTCTCCGGGCCTCCGGCTTTTGTATCAATTCCTCCGGATCCAGTGCGACAATGAATAATTTTAACTGAAATTGTTTTTTTTAAACAAATTCTTCTGGTGTAAATGGTGGCCGTACCAGCAACGGTCATTAACTGTTTACCTGAGAGAAAAGCTTCGTTCCTTTGTTGGAACCTGATGATGAATAACCGAATTTGCGCCCAGCAAAAAATTCGTAGCTCCTCTACTGCCTGCTTCACTCTACTTCTGTTAGCTGTAGTAGAGGGCAATCCTTGTTCGACTTATCCTCCACAGCGAGAGTGGTCGGGGCTTTTGGATTTTTTGGCGTAAGCCGGGGACTTGAAATTTCACACATATATAAATCAACGAAATGGTTTACACATGCGAAAAATTGATAGTTTAATGAGAAAATCTCAGCACAGTGGTGTCCATTATGCTTTGCCAAATCAAATCACTAAACGGTGACTGTGAGTCAATTTTGGTAATTGATACCTTGACGAGTTACAAAAAGACTGCAAGAGTGAGACAAGTATAAATCTCACTTAAATTCAGCAGGTAGGTCTGGTTTCAACGAATACTCGTGCTTCTATACAAGCCTTGCCGGAGGTGGCAACCCTAAATATTCACCATTTACTTGTATTCTAATGCAATATGAAATCCCAAAAGTGAGAAAATTGGAGTAACCCAATTTGCGCATTAAGGGAGGCTTACCATTTTGAAGGCAAGGCATCAATGGATCTTTTGTGTATTGTTATGAATTATTTATACATTCATTGTGTACAAAAAATATTTTCAATCATGCAGAGCCACACATACAAGCGTTCCAAGAGTAGACGTCCAACCATTTCCACGCCGAGGAGCGCCACGGCAAATACAATAACTCTTGATCAACTTGTATGACACAGGAAATCAAAAAGATTTGTGAAACTTAGACTTGTATTTACTAGATGATCGAAAAAGAAAGATAGAAAAATTTCGGAAAAAGGCTTCATGAAATCCGAAAAATCTCAAATTTTACTTTAAAACTCGCTCACTTTTCTTCAAAACAATAGGGAGAATTTTTTTTATTCAGTTTTCTGTGGTTCATCGACAACCTACACATGTTGTGAATTCTTTTGAAAAAAAAATCATGTCAATTAGTTAATTAGTTTTTTGAGTCATCGTATTCGCCGCGGTTTCGAGAAAAACGGCATTACAGAGTGTCCCGCATCAAATTGCGTCACGGAAAAAACGATGTAGAAAATAATCCATTAGGTATGTTCTCTTGAAAATTTGGGTAGAAGTAGATTAGAGTGTATTGTTTACACTGTATTTTTAGCTGTATTTATTATTCGGAAATTTTTGCCGATAGATTGAAATCTGCGTGTGTTACACCAAATACGCGCGAGGAATGCATGGCGATTTAAAACAAAAGAAGTTCAGTGAGGCCACCGAGATAGCGGGAGCCTACTCTAGAGGTTCAATACTAACAATTAAGCGAATAAAAAAGAATTCGATTTAATTTTACCACCGTACCAGACGCTCCCCCTAAGGACACAAAATCTAACTTAAATTAAGTTTGATTATTTTTGTGTTTCGAATTCGTCTGGTCAGTAACTAGCACCAACTGGGTGTCTAGTTAGATGATGTATCTAAACGAATACTAAACACTAGTTAGACACACAAAAATCCAAATAGTTCACACGCCACATGTTAGTTTGCTTATACGCCTACTCCTACGGCTCCCCGACAAGAGAAGTTCTCCAGAAATCGAATCAACCAACTAGGTGTCGAGGTCAGTTCGGTTATTCCGGTGGAGCAGGGCGTCCGGTTCGCTGGTGCCCCAACGCCCCTCGAAACTAGTGGCGTCTCGTCGCGATCAATTCAGTCTAGTCCCCGACGGTGAATCTAGCTTACGCCGACGGAGAGTTCCCCGGTAAAGGAAGTTCTCCCAAAACCGATTCTTCTATGGTTTTAGCACCTCAACTGGCTCCCTGTCCGGTGCCATTTAGTGCCGCCACTCCTTTAGGCCCTTTGGTTCCCCTCTCGTTCCATTTCGCCCCACTTCCCCGATGAGCCATTCAACTCCCGACTTTACTAAAATCTTGTTCGCGAACTACTCGATATAATCCCCAATGATGTATCTAGCCTACTTCGACAGAGAATTCTCCGAGAGAGGTTCTCCCGAAAACGAGCGGTAAATTTCTCCCAATATCTATGTTCGGTTACGTGAGCCATTCAGATCCCCGCTTCGTCCCGATCCTCTCGATCTAGTCCCCGGCGGTGGACCTAGCCTACGCAAAGGACCAGCCAGTACGTGCTGAGGTCCATCCAACGATTCCGGGAGGAGCATAGCTTCCGGTTCATTGGCGCCCCAACGACCCACTGCTAGCTATTCTACGCGGTCTACTCGATCTGATCTCCGGTGCTGGATCTGGGCTACTCACGAGCTTCTCGGTAGGGTGTCGACGTCGGTCTGGTAATTCCGGTGAAACCTAACTTCCAGTTCGCTGGCGCCCTGACGACCCAGACCCGCTACGCTACGTCACGTACTACTCAACTGGTCCACGGCGGTGGACCTAGTCTATACCGATGGAGAGTCACCACCTCCTCTGCAGCTTGGTGAGTATACTCGTAACCCCTCTGTTGACAGCGTCCCAGTTATGCCCGTCGTGGTACATTTCTTCGACGATATTGTCCACTGTCACACCAAGCATACCCCTTATGAACTTCTTCGCACCTAGAGCATTCGAAGACCACGTGATCCGGCGTCTCTTTCACGTTCACACAATCCGGGCAAAGGGGTGACGAAGAATCTCCAAACCGATGCAAGTACTTCC
Source organism: Topomyia yanbarensis (assembly GCF_030247195.1). NCBI lineage: Eukaryota > Metazoa > Arthropoda > Insecta > Diptera > Culicidae > Topomyia > Topomyia yanbarensis. The sequence goes on from NC_080672.1 coordinate 389,381,349, forward strand.
GGAACCATCCGTGCCCGGACAAAAACTACATCAAATGGAAGTTCACCTCTCCATGCTTCCTACTTCCTTTCTCCACGTTGCCCCACTCCACCTGGCCAACGAGTCCGCTCGTTGCATTTCTCCGCTTCTAGCATTCCAAGTCGTCGATCAGAGTGACGCAGATAGGGATCATCCCGGCGATAACGCTTACTACCTCCGACGTTATTGTTCCGTAAGCAAAGGCTACTCGTACAGCCGTCATCCGGAATGTCCTGTTCAGTCTTTCACGGTTCCATTTAGTTTTCACCACAACACCCCAGAAAGGAACTCCATATCGAAGTATCGATGACAAAACAATAGATAGCAGACGTCTCTTGCTGCTTCTCGGACCGCCGACGTTTGTCATGACCCTCGCTATGGTGTTTGTTGCCTTCGCCGACTATTCGCAGGCGTAGTCGACGTGGTTGTTGAAGCTCAAGCGGTTGTCGATTACCACTCCCCATTGCTTCGATGCAATCCGACGTCGATCCGCATCCGCTGACCAACAACATTTCCGTCTTGTGACGAGCTATTTGCAGCTTGACCCCGTTCATCCAGCTCTCGATCGCTTCTATTGTCTCCGTCATCGACACCTCCATTTCTTCAAGTATCTCACCTATCACCACTAGTCACACGTCCTGGGCAGCCGCAGTATTAAGACCGACCCCATCGTACATCTTGTTCCAAAGTTGTTGGACCGAGAATGGAGCCCTGAGTCACGCCCGCTGTGACTCGCATTGACTTCTGCCCTTCGCTCATCTCATAAAGCAGTACTCTGCTCTGAAAGCATCTCGTCGTAATCTTCGGGGTAGTCGAGAACCCTCATTCTGTGCAGCGCTGCAGCGATGACTTCCCAGCTGACGCTGATAAATGCATTCTTCACATTATCGTGACCCCAGCGCAGTAAGGATCTCCTCTTCGCTTCTTTTCAGATGCCTTCTCAGTACTGTCGAACACTACCCGAATTGCATCCACTGGTCTATGCTCCTTTGCGGAATACGATCTGCATCTTAGACAGTCCGCGATTACCCTCCGTGTATTTCGTCATCGTCATGCTAAGGATGATTCTTTCCAGCAATTTTCCGATTATATCCAGCAGACATATGGACCTATACGAGGCTGAATCACCCGGTGGCTTCCCTGGCTTCGGCAGCAACACCAGCTTCTGTACCTTCCATATGTCGGCGAAGTTGTCTTCATTTAAACACTTCTGCAGCACCGAGTATGCCAGGATCGCAGCTTTCAGCACCACGTTTGGTATTCCATCCGGACCGGGGGCTTTCTTTGATTTAAGGCGCTTCGATGTTTCTGCGAGCTCATCGTTAGTCACTTGCCGAATGTCCGTGTTTGCTCCTTCTTCTTCACCGTACGGTGTTGATCGCCAGATAGTTGGATCATGCTTTGGGAAAAGACCCTCGACGATTATCTTCAACTTACCCGGGCACATTTCGGCTGGCGCCGTCGAGCGCTTCATTTTCGCCATCACGACTCGGTACGCGTCGTCCCAGGGATTGGCGTCTACTTCTCGGCACAGCTTCTAGTGGCAATCTGACTTGCTAAGTCTAATCTCCCGTTTTAAAGCGGCGCCAGCTTCCCGAAACGCTGCCTTGCGCTCTCTCTCTCTGTCTGACTCCGACATTGCGCTCTGAGCCCGCCTTCTGACTCTGAGACAAGCAGCGCGTAGCATACTAAGCGTCTCGCTCCACCAGTAAGCTGAACGCCGTCTTTGGCGTGGTTCCAGTTTTCCCGGCATTGTGGCGTCACAAGCCGCCACAATCAATACTTGTTAGGTGAGCCGCATCCACCTTCTCGGTCCCACCGTTCGGCCGAGGTGCCTCAACGAAGAGGTCTTTGTTGAAGGCATTCGTTTCTCACTTTCGCTCGGCGGTTATCCTTCTCCGCTACAACAAGATGCCGTTGACCGATACGGTAGCGTATCGCCTGGTGGTCATTATGCGCATATGCGTTATGCGTTTCGCATACTCTCCAATCCATATTCGCAGTTAATATAGGACTACAGAAGGTGATGTCTATGATAGACTTCCTCCAGTTTCTCCGAAATGTGCTAACAGAACCTTCGTTTCACAATTGTACGTCCAAGTTCGCTAGAGCTTCCTGCATGATATGCCATCTTGTGTTGGATACTTTACTGCTCTACTCCACAGCTTAGGCGTTGAAGTCACCACCAATTGCTTCCGGCTTCCGACCGAGCAACTGCCCGGTTAACTGCTCCAGCATTAGGCTGAACTGTCCACCCTGGAGTGAAACAGCTGCACGCGAAGACGCCATTGATTTTAGGAATCACGAAGCCCTCGTATGATCGTTCTACCACTTCTTGAATGGGGAATCTACCCATAACTTATATCGCAGCTGTTCCCGATATTTCCACCATACAGTTTCCGTTATCAGGAACGCTTTGATACGGCTATGCAATCAAAGCGACATCACACATAGTTTCTGTTGTAGACTGCCGCAACAGTTGCTGTGCAGTGTCATAAAGATTTAAATTTATCTGAGTTATCTCCATTACCGTTGGCCTCCAGTCGTCGTCTTGTAGGTAGAGCATTTAAAGCCACCCGTCTGATGGTCGTTTCCGTCCGCTGCACCATGGGCCACAAATTGATTTTTTTGGTCGAAAATCCAGAACTTATAAACCGTTAGTACTAGACTTTCAGTGTCTTTGGAACAAATTCTCTACAATAAGTGCTCTTCATTTTAGGGAAAACAAAATTAGGGTGGCCCTCTCGATTTTTTAAATAAAAAAATTATCTCCTGAATGAAAAAAGATACGAGAATATGATCTTCCAAAGAAATGTAGAGAAATCAATTTTGAATATTTTTGCTGAAAACGTCGAAACTCTATCTTCAACGGTTTGTATTTTACAGCGATTTCCTTTGTTCCGTTTAGGGTGGCTCTTTAAAATTCATTTTTTTTAAATATAACATTATTGAAGTTGATTTCTCGTGAATGTCGACTTTAGACAAAACGTCGCTGTTGTGCTATCTTATGACAAGCGCCATTTAGCACATTTCGAGAAAAACGATTTTTAAAATTTGAGATTGAATATTTTGAAACTTATAAATGGTATAAACAATCCAAAGAAGACAGATGATGATGCTATCTATTCTGCATTAATTTCTCAAATATTACGAAGATCGGTTGACTATGTTGCGAGTTTTTACTATGAATGTAAACAAAAGTCGCACTCACACGTGTCATAGGTGTGTATTGATGACAAAATTTGTATGACGTGTCATAATCGTGCATGGAAAATTTTCCATAGAAAAAAATCATCAATTTTTAACTTTTATTCATATCTTTGCGTTCATATGGTCTATCAACAATCGGTGAAATGCATTTTGAAGGAAATGAGTCAGGGAATCTAGAAAAATTTGATATTTTTGATTACAGTGTTGCCAAATATGCTTTATTTCCAGTTTAAAAGTAGAACTGTGTTTTTCTCACAACTCGTGTAATTTTCTTTTGAAAATGTTTATGCCATTGTGCTCCTCAGACATTTGCACACATAAAAACATCTAAAACTTCAATATAACTTGGGCAAATCCCTAGATACAGTGATTTGAGGCAAAAAACTCACAATTTCTCATCATGTTTCTCGCTATATCTAAGTAACCAAGTAGAATTTCAAAATTCTGAAAACGCAACTTTGTAGAGGTTTTTCAAACAAGTAATGTGGCATATCTAACTCAGTTTACCCCAAAATGGCGTTTGTCATAAGATAGCACAACAGCGACGAAAAGTTAGCTCTTACAAATGCGCACATTTCTTCTTCAACTCATTAACTTTTATACAAACAGAGTTATTGACGATTTTATGCTCGAAATTCGACATTTTATAAGCTAAATAACTCCGAAGGTGGCAAAAGTGGCAATCAATGTTATGACCATCTGATACTACCCATTTGAAACCGTTGGTTAGAGCAGTGTCTGCCATCTTTGTTCAACGCATTGAGCCAAATGGTAACGCAACAATAGGGACACTCGATTAGAACTTTCGTTGTGCTAAAACACGAGAATTTTACTATTTTCAGCGCACTTTTTGTTAATTTTTACGAAATCGACTGATTGTACGGCGAGAAATCAATTAATTAGTGAGACACCTTAGTATAGCGAAAATAGGCACTTTACCCTACACACATATCCGGATCTCCGATGCAAATCAAATTTAATAAAAAAAATGTTTGGATCAATCGTCAATAACTCTGTTTATATAAAAGTTAATGAGTTGGTCTCTGAAGAAGAAATGTGCGCATTTGTAAGAGCTAACTTTTGTCTGAAGTCGACATTCACGAGAAATCAACTTCAAAGATGTTATATTAAAAAAAAACTGAATTTTTAAGAGCCACCCCAAACGGACCAAGAGAAATCGCTGTAAAATAAAAACCGTTGAAGATAGAGTTTCGACGTTTACAGCAAAGTTACTCAAAATTGATTTCTCTACATTTCTTTCGAAGATCATATTATCCTATCTTTTTTCATTCAGGAGATAATTTTGTATTTCGAAAATCGAGAGAGCCACCCTAATTTTGTTTTCCCTAAAATGAAGAGCACTTATTGTAGAGAATTTGTTCCAAAGACACTGAAAGTCTAGTACTAACGGTTTATAAGTTCTGGATTTTCGACCAAAAAAATCTATTTGTGGCCCATGGTGCGCTGGAGTACAAAGCAAACAATTCGGCTTCTGCGTGCAGTCTCTCTGAAGATGGCTCGTCTCCCCTAATTTTCAGCACATTCCACACCCACTGTGCTTGAAATTTTTGACATTGACACCATGGGGAAATATGAGGAAAAATACATTAAATGCTATAACTTTCGAAGTAGCGTCCAGAAAATTACAGCTTATACATCATTCTAAGAATTTGAATGGCGACATTTCAGTTTCTAGAAAAATATGGAAAAATGGAGGTTTGAGGCATTATGTCCCTAAAACCCCCTATTTTAATTAACTTACTGCTCTGTGCTACAAATCACACATATTTTGTAGTTTTTATAGTGTGAAACAATCTCAGAAATCGAACGGAATCTTTGCGAACTTTGTCCGAATATGAGATGTGGGAATTCTAGAACATTTTGATATTCATAATAATTTTAGCCACTTTCTCGTGCATATTCTCTATTTTTCTTCGCACAATTCTCATAAAATGTACCCTGTAGAACAGGTAAAATTCTCAGGAACAACATAGGAATAGATTCCTTCCCGGTAAAATTCAGAAATATGACATTTAGTCTCGAAACCACATTTTATCATTACACTGCACATATCAACTCCATTTAATATTTAATTATTATTTAATTTCCTGATTCTAGTGTGAAATACGCTTGGAGATCACATGAGAAAAGTTTTATTGCTGAGATAAATTTCATTTCTTCTAATATAATTCATAAAATTTAATATAAATAAAAAAAGGTCCTTTAACCCCAACTTCTCGTATTCGGAAAAAGGTCGCCAAGGTTTCGTTCGATTTCTGAGATTTTTTAACTGTTCTCTTCCCGTCAGCTGCTGAAGTAATCGTTTACGCGTCCAGTATCTTCACTGGCTGAAGCACGGGGTCTCTAATCAGCCAACCCCATGTGTCAGTAGACACGTGTAATGCAAACTCGAATCGGAAACGACCCCACTTATTTCAACGTGGTTAGCTGGTACATATACTCTGTACATCCCCGTAAAAAGCGCGTAATCAATATATCATCGATGCAATCTTCTACGTTTGCCAACTCTTGCAAGTAGGAGGATAATGCTGCAACGGCTCTTCGTGTTCGATCTTCCGGGAAACAATATAGATAGCCCGGAGTTGCTGAGCCAGCACCGATTCAACGTACCACCTAGACTCACCAAACGAGCTGATTTCTTTCTGTTACCGATGTATGCTGTCGTAATTTTAATGATGTAGCTGACAATTATGATTTTAACATTACTAAGACTACCTTTAACCCATTCATGCCCATGTTGTTTATGGACAACAACGTTTATACACAGCTATAACTTTTGATTGAGGCAAGATTTGCTCACAAAAACAAGCAAGGCTAATGAATATGACTCTTGCCTTTCATTTGAGTAATAATAGTTACAAGGATCAGCTTTAGAAGCGAAATTATTGCAATTAATCTGACTCGATTCCGATGGAGCAGTGCTGCCAGGGACAGTTTACGTTGACACCGGAAAATGATTTTTTCATATATCTTCGTTATGGTGCAATATTATTGAAAACTGATAAAACTTATCAACTTAGACTGACTTTGGCTACGTTTTCCATGCAATTGGACTATTGTAAATATTCTTGGAGAATTGTATTGAGCATTGGAATGTAAAAATTGAGCAGCTTCGAGCACGGCAAGGGAAGCACCTATCTTTTTGACAATAAACTTTTCGTGTTTTTTATCTCACCGTTTTCAAGGAAAAATAGTTTTGAAGCCCTACATGCACTATAAAAAAGTTGGGCATGAAAGGGTTAAACATAGAATTATTATTAATTAAGGAGCTGTCTGTACGAGAAAATCGAGGACCAGTATAAATAAATAAATAAATAAATAGATACAAGCATCCGAAACATATCAGAGCGAATTTTCGATATATCTGTCACAGTCGAATATCGTTTCATCAGAACTCAAGAAATCTGCAATAGATTCAAAAAATTCTAAGCTTTGGCCCGGAAAAGGATTCACACGGGCCTATTTCCCACTACAATAGATCAAAACACTGGTCGCAGTGGAATATGTACCCAACAAACGAAAAAAAATACCCACTAGACGTTGGTAGGAAAAGCAAAAATGTGAAATAAGATATATTAGTGGACTTATCTTGGATAAAGGTATCCAGGCAGCTCACGAGAATTGAAGCACTGCTACTGCTTTACTGGTCGAATAACGGTTAACGCGCATATACAAAAAAAAAACTAAAAAATTCTGAAACCTCGACGAATGCGTAAGATAATCTTGACAACGGGTTGGTATTATTCTTTATAACGTTACACTGCACGAACTGGAAGCATCGGCCCGAGAGTCTCCGAACGAATGCTTTTCGCGCTTTACGGTAGTCTGCACACTAACCGGTGACAAAATGCTAGGTTTCGTACGTAACCACTTTTTAGTACTTTAGATGAGAGATGAGATTCCGAAGTTTAAATTCATGGGCTCGAATCCTTCAGTATTTGCATTGTTTCACGTTGTTATGGCGAACATGTCAGTACCACATATCTTACCTGATGAAACTGGATACAGGTAATTTCTCATTCTATTTTAAGAACAGATGGACGAATCTTGCAACACCCAAAATCAGTGCCGCTGTATTACTGCACAGTGCTTAGATGATTATAGCTTATAGAGTCCTAGTTTTAATAGCTAGATGATATCCAACCCGAGTCCAACGCAATCAAAAAAATGTTAGTATCTAGCACACTGAGACATTTTCAGAACAAACATCTTTGCAAAACGCTCCAATATAAATTCTTTTTGGTATTGACAAATATTTCAAACCGTCGGGTATTGTGACGGCTGATCACAGTTAAAGGATTCCCTCCGGGCTCGAGGTAGAGATCGGGGTATCTTGGCAAGTCGCGATCTTTTCTATATGTCCCTCATCTAGCTTTCCATTAAAAGATAAACATCCTAATCTAGCCGTTCTCTTCTATTTATCATTCGGAGAAGTTCCCTGCACTGCCTATTATTTGATAAAATACCAAAAACATGTGCAGTATGAAGAAAAGTATGAAAAGAATGATTCAATAAATTCAAATCGATGGCAATGTCAAAAATTTATTCCGACTAGTTTTAGGTCGATGATGTTTTTTAAAGAACTTGAATTCTTAGTCGTGGACCGACCAGCGCACGTGGGATCCATCCCGTGTTACAGGTTTTTTGTTAGGCGCAGTTTTAGCTAATCTTTCTCCCGGCATTCGCATTACATAACCACTCATTTAGATTCTGGCGTGCCTTACCAACTTTCCGATATCCGATAGTTTTCAAACTCGGTACATCTCCTGGTTCCTGCTACGCTAGTAAACACTTCTTCTAGGCGAGCGAGACTCAAGTCCCTGTTTAGTTGAAGTACCAAGCAGAAGAAGAAGATTGACACCCCGAACATGGGAAAAATCACACCCTACTTATGCACGATAAACTCGTTGGTGTAAGCTATCTGCAGGAAATATTCCGCAACAGGATCTCATCGTCCGCATAAATTTATATTATTCCCCATAATGCATTTTAATAATGGATAGTGCACTTGCGATTATTTTTACGATCTCAACAATGGTGCAGGGAAACCTTCGCATATATTCCCCTCAGATGTGGGTTTGGAGCTACATACATTTACGAGACCTCTCTTCTGTTCCACCCAGCCCGGGTGCGGTGTTTATAGTAGGTAGTAGTGGCTTGGTTTATGATTACGTTCACGTACCATCACATGGCGAAACAATCTGATCTCTGAGACGGGGGGGCGGAGGCTAATGTTTATTTTCTTGATCACACTAGAACAGGGATGTATTTGCTTAGGAATGGAGTTATAGTTTTTGATCATTTGATAGGGTCGTTACGTTAGCTAGACGGTTCACAGCAACTTCTTTATTTTACAATTTTAAATACTTTGAAAATATGTGTTTATTGCAATTGTGGAGATCACACGATACCCTCGTCCCTAGTAAAAAAATCTATCAACATCAATTACAGTATCCAACTTCCAAGACATCATAAACCGACCTGCAATCTAGAAGAAATTTTAATAAAATAATAATTAATCTAAATAATTTGAAAGTGTGGAACAATCAAGTTATATAATTCGACAATGTGGAATAAATGTTTTCGTTTTGTATTATCCCGACAGGTGAACAGATGTACGAATCTTGTCCAGGTAGACGTAGGTAGTTAAGAGAAGGAGACTCGGCGAAGGTTTTCCGAAAGTCTGGTAGAGTATAAGATGTGGGTTTGCAATCCCAAATCTTGACCTGTTGAAGAGAGAATCTTCGTGCTTTATATCATATCAAATTCAAACTCGGTGACCACACCGTCTATCTCCACTGCCTGTGTGGGCACATTGGTACAATAGTTCAGCTTAAAATGTTCGCAGCAAGCAATCTGAAATGCCTGATTAAGTTCATTCACTATACCTACCACGTACATTATTTACTCAACCTTGTGTTATCTGGGTTTGGACCGTTAAATTCGTCGATTTCTTTCTGTTCCAAATGTACACCACCCAAATTCCAAAATAGTTTAATGAGGAATCCGTTTCAACACATGGAGGACAGGGAACCGTTAATACCGGTAGTTTTTTCAGTCTCAGATATTTATGGATATTAGACTGCCCAAAGTTTGAAATAAATAGTTTAAGTAGTTTTTGAATGGCAGTTAACATCGCAAATCGTGTTTTTTCCAGAGACGTTCTACAAGAATCTGCGGCACCGAATTGCTTGTCGATATTTTAGCATAGAAAAAATACAGAATTATATTGAAATGATACATTGTAATGTTCAAAAGTTTTGATCAATTCGCTTCACTCAAATTAAAAAAAATGGCGAGAAAAGTGTCTTTTTCACGCTGAAACCCTTACCCACCCCTTAATATAGTTATTGGAAATTGAAAATATACAAGTCATAATCATAGAAAAGGATTTCGTTGTCTATTGGAAGGAATAGATTCAGGATTTGGCACTCCAAATACCGTCTACTGCTGGCACGGTATGGAACAAATAAATTGAATTCTCCATAACAGTAAACAAAGCAGTCGGTTTGGAGCTCCACATGTCGTGATGTTGAGCCCTACTCCATCCCGCTGTGATGATACAGATAAATAAAATTTGGTTCAAAACTAGTCTCATGGTGATGGAGTAGCTTACGGTATGTTAATAAAATTAATAGTCACGTAAACTATACCCATAAAGGGTGTTACGGTCAAAAATTGGTCAATTTCAACTTAACGCATTTTTTAATCATTTTCAGGTTGAAAATCGCATCAAAGCAAGAGGAGCATCGCGTCCTGAAACAGAAGCTTCATCCTATGCATAGAGCTAGCTTCGCGTAGTGAATTTTTTTTGAGAAAACATATTGAAAATAAGCAAAATTTTGGATTACTATTGGTGCTGGTCGTTGATGGCTCTGTTCGAGATACACTGGGATTTTGAAATTTTTCGTACCTTTTTTGAAAAAGGTTATCAAAATCAGTTATTTCTTTACTAATGCAAGACATAAATCCAGTGGCGTAGTAAGAAAATTTTTCGGGGGGGGATATGAATTTTTTTTGTATATATATGAAAAAATGTTCAAAAATATTCTGAGCAGGAAAAAAATGTTCAAAACCAACAACTCAGGGAACGAGTTTGGGTAGTCAAGGTAGGAAAGCTAGCTGTTGGTATAGAATCAATGCTCTTCCCCTACGAGGACAATCTGGGCGGCAAACTTCAGACTGTCTAATTTACTAAGCCCTTCATTTCCCTTGTGCAATTCAGTACCACTTCCTCGTTGAGCTTCCGACTGGTTCGCGAACTACTCGGTCTAGTCCCCGACGATAGATCTAGCCTACTCCGACGAAAAGTTCCCCGGCGAGAGAAGTTCGAAAGCTAAGCAACCAGCCAGGTGCTGCGGTCAGTTCGGCGATTCCGGTAGAGTAGGGCATCCGGTTTGATAGCGCCCCGGCGCGGTGTATCGTCGCGATCTACGCGGTCTCGTTCCCGGCGGTGAATTTGAATGTCGCTGACGGAGAGGTCCCAGACGAAAGAAGTTCTCCCGATACCGATTCTTATTTGGTTTCAGTACTACAACTTCTTGAGCCCTTTGGCTCCGTGACCGGTGCCATTTAGCACCGCAACAGCTTTAAGCCCTTTAGTTCTCTTCTTGGGCCACCTAGCACTACTTCCTTGATGATCCATTCCGCTCCTCGACTTGTTCGCGAACAACTCGGTCTATTCCCCGACGATGGACCTGACCTACTCCGACAGAGAATTCCCTGGCGAGAGAAGTTCTCCGGAGATCGAGCTAATCAGCTAGGTGCCGAGGTCAGTTCGACGATTCTGGTGAAGCAGGGTGTCCGGTGCACTGGTGCGCCGATGACCCGCGACTAGTGGTGTCTCGTCGCTGTCTACTCAGTCTAGTCCCCAGCGGTGAATCTAGCTTACGCTAACGGAGAGTTCCCTGGCGAAAAAAGTTCTCCCAATATCGATTCTTCTTTGGTTTTCGCTATTTTTCTATCGGAACAACCGGTGGGGTGCCGTGGTCGGTCTGACGAATCCGCATGGAGTGTGACGTCCGGTTCGCTGGCGTTTCGACGACTCATACTCGCTGCTCTGTTGCAGTCTACTCGACTAATCCTCGGCGGTGAATCTAGCTTATTCCTGCGGAGAGTTCCCTGGCGGTGATTGCTCTCCCGAAACCGTTGTTCGATGTCCATTCCATTGTAAGACGGTCATTATCTACATCAGCGGTTCTCAACCTTTTTCGTACCACGGACTCCTTAGATATCACACTGGGTTGCTGCGGACCCCCATAGATAAACATCAATTTTGTATGCTATCAATATGTTATTTTCAATTTGTTAGGAAACATGACTTGAAATTTCAATATGCACTCGGAAAATATATTTTTCTTCGCGGACTCCCAGCAATGACTTCGCGGCCCCCTAGGGGTCCGCGGACCCCAGGTTGAGAATCATTGATCTACATCATATCTCTGTTAACTGCGTTCCACGTCTCTACGTCGCTTGTCATTATGTAGGCTACATTATCCGGGTTGATGTCCGGTCCTTCCGTGTTAAGTAGCTCCCTGCACGTCACTTCAAACCTCGGACATTCAAAGACTCTGCTTGGACATTCAAAGACTTCAAACCTCGGACATTCAAAGACGCTCCGGTGTCTCCTCGACGATCTCACACTTCAAGCACAGTGTTGACGTTGCGTACCCACACCGATGAAGATACTCCTTAAGCAGCCGTGGCTCGATAGGAGCTGTTTCAGGTGGAAAGTCATCACTCCGTGCTTTCTATTGACCCACGCCGACAGGTTTGGATGAGCCGGTAGGTCCACTTTCCTTTCTCCGTATTGTCCCATTCCTGCTATCACGTCACTGTTATGTAGCAGTTAATACCCCTTGTATAATGATCTAGACTAGCTACCTATCTTGTGATATCTTGATGTGAGAGAATTATATTGTACTATTTCCTGATGATCTACTTCCGGTATTTGAACCTATATAAACCATTGTACCATAGGCTTAAGTCTCTTTCCCGTTCGGGACGTTTAAGAATAAAAGTATTTAAAAGTACAAGTGTTTCAATGGTGTTGAGTCCGCGCGGTAACCTCGCCCCCTAAAGACGATTTATCATTGGCGACGAGTGGAGAATAGCAACACGGTTTGCTGGTAACGCGTGAGTAGTGCGAGAGTATTTCGAACACGTGATTCGGACCGAAGTAAGGTTAAAAGTACGGTGCGCGAGTGAAGTGAATGCAAGAAGATGCCTCTAAAACTGGATGCTGGCGGAGAGCATTCGAAGCGAGAACCAGAACACAGTGGTTCGAAGTTGATCGGTACCTTAGAAAATTTTGTTCCAAGTGCTGATTTTGATGATTATATGGAGAGAGCCGAGAATTTTTTTGAATTGAACAACATTGATGATAATGCATTCAAACGTAAACTTATAGTGCATTTTATTGGTCTGCCTGCTCTCAAAAACTGCAACAGTTGTTATACCCTCAGACACACAAAGATGTCACGTACGAGGTGGTTATAGAAAAGTTGAAATCGTATTTCAGTCCCAAGAAGAATCGAATCGCCCAATCGGTCGAATTTTTCAAACGAAATCAGAAGGAGTTTGAAAAAGTAGCTGATTTTGCAGTTGAGTTACAAGCCCTCTCCAAGCATTGTGTCTTTGGGGAGTTTCTCGATAAAGCTCTCAGAGACAAATTTATCGCAGGCCTTCGTAATGCCAAAATACAAGGCGAGTTAATGAACAGCGCGGACGAAATGTCATTCGATGAAGCGGTTACGAAAGGAAAGAATCTGGAGCAAATCGAAGCGGACATGATGAAAATGAAAGATAAACAGGATTATACAAATCGCATCAACGCAGGAAATTACACTCAAAGAAGCAGATCCAAGTCACACAGTCAGGAGAATCATCGACTAGACCGGGGCTCACAGTCAAGAGTGAGGTCCACATCCAGGAAAGCTCACCAGCGTGGAAAAGTGATCAGGTGCTTCAACTGTTCGAAGACGGGCCACATGGCACGAAGCTGTTGGATAAAACGCAGGGTGAACACGATGAGTAGTGAAGATGAAGGCAGCGTGGTGAACATGAACCACGGGAAAGATATCAACCACGTGGTGAGCCTACCACTTCACAAGAGTTTATGACTAAATGGTAAGTTACAAGAATTCGAAATTGATTCCGGAGCCACATATACGGTTATGTGTAAAATGGATTACGAGGAGAAGTTTTCATGCTTTCGGCTTAGAAAAAGTGAGGTTAAATTAAGAGTGATTTCTGGCACAATTCTGAAAGTTGTTGGGACCGTCGTAGTGCAAGTTGAAAGGGAACATAATCGTTCATATTCGCTAAGTTTGATAGTAATAGACGGGGATAGGCGGTTTATGCCATTACTAGGAAGAGACTGGCTAGATGTATTGTATCCCGGATGGCGGGAGTTTTTCGTGAACGAGGTTTACGCCCTAAAATGTGATGACGTTAGTAATGGTTCCCTAGAAAGCGCTCGGAATACGTTGGTAGCCCAGTTAAATTTAAAATACCGCGATATTTTCACAAAAAGTCTTGAAGAGCCTATAGAGGGTTTCGAAGCTTCTATTAATGTGAAAGATGATGCCCGACCGATTTTCTACAAACCTTATGATGTTCCTTTCACACTCCGAGATAAAGTTTCGTCCGAGTTAGATCGCTTAGTTCGCGAAAATATATTAGTTCCGATTAAGCATAGTGAGTGGACTTCACCGATCGTAGTAGTACCGAAACAGGACGGTAGTATTAGGTTATGTATGGATTGCAAGGTAACAGTGAACAAAGTAATTTGTAACGAACACTATCCACTGCCAAACATCAATGATGTATTTGCGAATTTGAGTGGTTGTCGGTTCTTCGCGAAGTTAGATTTACAGGGAGCTTATATGCAAATTAGTGTGTCGAAAGAATCGCAGAAGTATTTAGTGATTAACACTCAGAAAGGGCTGTATGCTTACCAAAGATTGCCTTTCGGAATCTCCAGTGCCGCATCAACGTTTCAGAAAATTATGGACACTATTTTACAAGGTATTGAGGGTGTCCAATAGAGTGACAGAAAAAAAATGACCCCCATCGGCCCACCCCTGAGTCGATTCCTAGTCCCACCAGGAGTGTCTGCTCCAAATTTGAGCCAAATCGAACAAGTCTAGCTACCGGACCAACGTGCTTGAAGTTTGTATGGGATTTTTCGACAATTTACATGGAGAAAACCCTCTTGCGCACATTTTCGCCGCTAGGTGGCACTGTATACATCAAATTATCACCAAAAGTGAAACTTAAGAAGATGATTCTATTGTCTGCAACTTTGTTGAAGACTGCAAAGCGATCCGACTCGAATAGAAAAAGTTATTAAACTTTTAACGAAGTGATGTCTGAGTCTGTTTTGCATGGGGCCTAGCAGTGCATGATAGTGTATCAGTACTAGGTTTTAACAAACTAAACATTTTTGTGGATTAATGGTTAGATTTAGCTGAATAGTATGTTCGGAAGAATTGCAGTACATAATACGAGTTATGTTTTGGTTGGAAAATTTTAGTTCCTCCTGTTATCGCATAGAGGGCGCCAACACTAGCTTTTCAACGGTAAGAGATAGAAATTAGGTGTCTTCTACAAAGTTGTAGAACAAGAAAATTGCAGTAATTCTTCCAAACATTTCGATATTCTATCTCTGTCCGTTGAAAAGTTAGTGATGGCGCCATCTATGCGGTCACAGACTGAACTAAAATTTTCCAACCAAAACATAACTCGTATTATGTACTGCAATTCTTCCGAACATACTATTCAGCTAAATCTAACCATTAATCCACAAAAATGTTTAGTTTGTTAAAACCTAGTACTGATACACTATCATGCACTGCTAGGCCCCATGCAAAACAGACTCAGACATCACTTCGTTAAAAGTTTAATAACTTTTTCTATTCGAGTCGGATCGCTTTGCAGTCTTCAACAAAGTTGCAGACAATAGAATCATCTTCTTAAGTTTCACTTTTGGTGATAATTTGATGTATACAGTGCCACCTAGCGGCGAAAATGTGAGCAAGAGGGTTTTCTCCATGTAAATTGTCGAAAAATCCCATACAAACTTCAAGCACGTTGGTCCGGTAGCTAGACTTGTCCGATTTGCTTCAAATTTGGAGCAAATACTCCTGATGGGACTAGAAATCGACTTAGGGGTGGGCCGATTGAGTTTTCAAAAATTCATTATTTTTCTGGGCAGTCTAGTGTCCAATGCTATTTGGATGACATACTTGTGAGAAGTGATACGGTAGAAGGGTTGATTACAAAAATCCAGGAGGTGCTTAAAAGGTTGCAAACCTACAAAGTTAAAGTGAACCTTGAAAAATGCGAGTTGTTAGTGCAACGTATTGAATATTTAGGACACAAGGTGTCCGAAAATGGACTTAGTCCGGCAGAAGGGAAGGTTAGGGCCATTGTAGATGCACCGCGTCCACGAGATGTTTCGCAGTTGAAATCATTTTTAGGAATGATCAATTACTATTCCAAATTTATTCCAAATTTGTCTTGGAAGTTAAGTCCGTTGTATAATCTGTTGAAGAAGAACACTCAATTCAATTGGAGTGTAGAATGCGAGAGGGTGTTCGAGGAGTGCAAACGACTTTTGCAAAGTTGTAATCTATTGGAACTTTATAATCCGGAGTTGCCAATTGTGGTAGTGTGTGATTCGAGCTCAGTTGGAGTTGGCGCTGTATTGTGCCATAACGTTAATGGTGTGGAAAAACCAGTTTTCTATGTATCGAGCACTCTTTCTGCAGCAGAGAAAAATTACCCGAATCTCCACAGAGAGGCTTTGGCAGTTGTATTCGGACTGACCAAATTTTTTAAATACGTTTATGGCAAGAAGTTTACGGTGGTAACTGATAATAAACCGTTAGCTAGTATATTTAATCTTAAGAAAGGCATTCCGCCGTTGGCAGCAGCTAGGCTGCAGAAATATGCGTATATTTTGTCGATATTTGATTTCGAAATAGTATATCGGCCAGGTCCTAAGATTCCCAACGCGGACGCTTTAAGTAGGTTGCTGATTAAGGGGGAAACCGGAGTGGATTCGAGGGTTGCTGATCTTCAATTGCTAAGTGAAGAGTTACCAGAAATTGATCTGGAGGTAGTGGGTAAGGAAACACAGAATGATCCGTTGCTATCAAAGTTGTATTTGTGCGTGAAAAAGGGCTGGAATGATAGTGCAGTCAGGAACGATCTTAAATTCTTCTATACCAATCAGAATTGTTTGTCGTTGTACGAAAACTGTGTGCTTTTTTTAGAGAAAGTAATTGTCCCCAAATCTTGTCGGAATCGAATTCTGGAGTTGTTGCATGGTTGCCATCTTGGAGTAATCCGGATGAAACAGGCAGCTCGTAGGTATGTATTTTGGCAAGGCTTGGATAAGGACATTGAAGAGTTTGTGCAACAGTGTGAGGTGTGCAGTAGTACTGCTAGAGCTAACAGGAAAGAATATTCAAAATGGCCTGATGCTAACCGCCCGTTCGGACGAATTCATTTGGATTTCTTCCATATGGCTGGGAAAACTTTTTTGATTTTAATCGATGCGTATTCGAAATGGATGGAGGTGAAGATGATGAGTAGGACAGACGCTGAGATGTTGATAGAGACGTTGAATTCAATTTTCAGGGTATTTGGAAAATGTGATACGATAGTAAGTGATAACGGTCCTCCTTTTAGTAGTCAGGCGTTCACAAATTATGCAAAAGAGATGAAGATTGTTGTAATGAAAAGTCCAGCATATTTTCCGCAAAGTAATGGACTTGCTGAGAGAGCGGTTCAAACGGCGAAGCAGGGGATAAAAAGGATTTTGATTGATCCGAAGTATAGCCACCTAAAGTTACAGGTAATCATTGAAGTGTTTCTGTTCAGCTATCGGAACAGTTATTCGCAGACTATTGGGTGCACGCCCGCGAGTAAAGTTTTTAATTATATACCGAAAACCGATCTTGACACTAATTCAAGACCTGTTGAGAGTAAGATTAGAAAAGTGAGATTCAATTTGAACGTTGGCGAAACAACTACCAGACCGGATGAAGATAAAAGAAAAAATGTTGATGGATATGTAGTAGGGGATTTAGTATGGTATAAAAGTGAATTCAAAACAATGAGATCATGGTTGAAAGCAAAAATAATAGGGGTAAATAGTCCTACCACTTATTATGTGGATGTCGATGGCAATGTAAAATTAGCAAGTAGAAATCAATTAAAAAGACTACATGAAAAAGGGGAACAGTTCATATATCCAAAGGTTGAGCAAAGTAGTACTGAGACTCCAAAAATGTCGAAAAGTAAGAAAAGGGCTAGAGAAAAGGAAACACCACCTATAATAAAGTATCCAGAACAGCCAAGGAAATTGCGTAGAAGTAAGAGAACGCGGAAGGTTCCCGATAGGTTTATTTTTTCGAGAATATGACGACAGTATTCAGGGAACATTGAATTAAGGAAGGAAGTGTTATGTAGCAGTTAATACCCCTTGTATAATGATCTAGACTAGCTACCTATCTTGTGATATCTTGATGTGAGAGAATTATATTGTACTATTTCCTGATGATCTACTTCCAGTATTTGAACCTATATAAACCATTGTACCATAGGCTTAAGTCTCTTTCCCGTTCGGGACGTTTAAGAATAAAAGTATTTAAAAGTACAAGTGTTTCAATGGTGTTGAGTCCGCGCGGTAACCTCGCCCCCTAAAGACGATTTATCAGTCACCATCGAATCGCTTCTCATCATCTTCCTCATGTTTCTGGCGTTTCATTGTTTGTAGCACTTGATATCCTCCGTCAGGGTAATGCAGATGGGGATCATCTCGGCGACAAGGTATAGGGTTACTGTGCCCTAATTCATCTTAGCACCTCTATTCATCCTACCCATTTGAACACATTAGTTAGAGCAGTGTCTGCTATCTCAATTCAACGCATTAGCTCAAATGGTAGGATGAATAAGGGTGCGTTGTACTCAACTTTTCGCTTCGCTCTAACGCAAGTATTTTGCATTTTCCAAGTCAGATTTTTTATTGATCTGCTTCTTAAGACCGAAGCAAAGATGTTGATACCTATTTAAACGCAATCCAATCAGTGTAAGCCGAGTTATCGGCAAAATAGTATGACATCGTTACTAATGAGATGAATAAGGGTACGTCTACCCTACTGCCTCCGGTACGCAATCGAAACTCGTACGACCAGCAGTCGAAGCGTCCTGTTCAGCTTTTCGCGGTTTCATTGTCTCCGTCACCGAAACCTCCATTTCTACAAGTGTCTCACCGTTAGTGACACATCGTCCACGAAACCAACGATTTTCACTTTCCTGGGAAGCCGCAGTGTTAAACCCCATCGTACATCCCATTCGAAACTGTTGGACAATCAGTAGCGTCTGGCTCAAATGGCACGTTCCCCATGCTGATCGGAGATTTGTGCCTTGCCAAGAATCGTCTTTTCATCATTTTCCTGATGGGAAGGATTGGGGAAGTGGTAAGGTTAGGGGCAAGGAAAACAACGCCACAGAACAATTAAAACAGAGCATTCTGCACCCCCGGAGTGATGCTGAACGATCTGCAGGTGCTACAACAGCAGCAATAAAACTTCCAACCCCCGGAGGGATTTAGAACCTCTACTCAAACCGTTAGCGGATATATCAACACCCCCGAGGGGATATTGAGATAACAGAACGACAACACCCCCGAAGAGATATTGTCATTCAAATACGGCTAAAAACTATAGCTCTTTACCACACTGGGTTAGGAACAAAAGCATATCCTCAAATTTCAGCTCTCTGTACATAGGTTCATCTATGTATGGAGAACCAAAAAAACCGGATGCGCAATTGCATTAATACAGGGCAATTGCATATCAAATGATATGATGTTCCGTAATCGGATTCACAAAGATCACATGAATAATACTCAGCGCGCTGAATAGTAGCCATGTGATATTTGAGTTTGCAATGTCCAGTCAGTGCCCTGACCAGAATACTGCAGTTGTGCTTGGAAAAATGCAACAAATTTCTTGACATTTTCGGACTCACATCCGGCAGAAAAGCCTTTGAACGCAAGTTTGCAAGCTACGCCAATGGTTGGCATGTTCGAATGCAGCCCAAGAGCGAATCTTGTGCTTTATCCAACTTATTGACATTGGTAGAACCGGTTCTGGACCAACAAAATCAGTCGCAGCGCCGGAGTAATACCGGAATGACCGGGTACCCATAGAAGGGAGATAGCATTTGAAATGCCAAGCTCCTCGATTTGAGTTCGACATGCGATTACTAATTTCGATCTCGAATCTACCGAACTAAGTGCTGTCAGGGCAGCCTGACTATCAGAGCAAAAATAGATTCTTTTACCGCAAATTCTCTGTTGAAGTGCGGATTGTACGCCACACAGAATCGCAAAGATTTCTGCTTGGAATACGGTACAGTATCTACCAAGCGAATGAGATTGGCTTAATCTCATCTCATGACAATAGACACCAGCACCGGCTCGGCCCTCCAACAAAGAACTGTCCGTATAACAAACTACGTATTCTTCAAGTTGTCGCTCCATCCAGCCAGACAGCAATTCCTCACGAAGAGAAATTCTCACATTGAAAGTTTTAGAAGGAAAACTACATGTGAGTGTAAGGTCACTGGGAGCAAGTGTATATTCATCCCAAGTAACCATTTGGGGCCACAGTCTTGTGTGGCTAGTTACACGATCTATTGGGTTACTGTTCCAGAGCCCAGTAACCTTAAGACGGTATGCACAAGGAAGTGCTTCTTGTTTCAGAAACACATGTAGTGGTTTTATGTTCAAGAGTGCCTCGAGAGCAGCAGTAGGTGTTGTCGAGAACGCACCAGTCATCGCCATCAAGACCATCATCTGAAGATGGTTTAACTTTGATTGGATTGTCATGACTTCTCCCTTCTGCCACCAAACAAGGCACCCGTATGCCAGTATTGGTCTAACAATTGTTGTGTAGATCCACTGAATGTACTTGGGTTTGAGTCCCCAAGATTTGCCGAAAGCCCGTCTACATTGGCCAAAGGCCATGCAAGCTTTCTTGATCCTGAAATCGATGTGAGCTGTCCAATTAAGTTTTGAGTCGAGAATTACCCCAACGTACTTAACTTGATCTTCGACAATAATTTCAGAGTCAAAAAACTGCAATGGACGAGCTCCGGTTGCAATCCTTCGTTGCGTGAAAAGCACCATTGAGGTTTTATTTGGATTAACTGATAGTCCTTCATGTTGGACTATCCGTTGGACACCACCGCTCAACAACACATAAGGCTTGTTGCATCAAATCAAAAAGTGTGTTAATGCAAATACCGGTGATCATTATATGACAATCATCGGCGAAACCATACGTCGGAAACCCAAGCTCATTTAGTTTTCTCAACAAGCTATCGGCGACAAGGTTCCATAGAAGTGGTGACAGCACACCACCTTGAGGACATCCGCAGACACTCAGTTTCCTCATCTCTACTTGTCTTAACGATGAGCACAGATGTCGGTTGCTAAGCATTGCGTGTATCCAGTTCGTGATATATGAAGGTACTCCATGATCTCGTGCTGCTTCCAAAATGGATTCGAAAGACACGTTGTCAAAAGCACCTTCAATATCGAGAAAAACTCCTAAACTTGATTGCTTTTGTGAAAAAGCTTTTTCAATGTTGTAGACAACATTGTGTAACAGGGTGGTAGTAGACTTCCCCCGCTGATATCCATGTTGCATTGCATGCAGTGGGTGCTCGCCCAAGCTACCATCCCGAATGTAGTGGTCGATTAAACGTTCCACTGATTGGAGAAGGAAGGAGGTCAGACTGATCGGTCTAAAGCTCTTTGCCTCCTCATAAGTGACGCGGCCACCTTTGGGAATGAATTTGACAGTTATTTCCATAACTGACATACTTCAACCCGCCGAATGCCGCGCGGCCTCTAGGCTGGTTTTGTCCGGAGAAAGATAATAGTAATCAACCTCCTAGTGGACCACAGCCAGTTACTGGGGAGTTCGCCCGGCTCTTCCCAGGCTCCGTTCACCACTGAGAATATTTTAAACCCCCTCAACAATTTTACCCATAGCACGGGTCGCATGACACTATGGAATTGGGGTTCCCTGTTTGGTGTTACCACCGGAACAGGTAGTCCGTAGTGTAATTCTTAGCCGGTTGAAACAACCACTACCGACACTACGCGGCTTATCTAGGCTGTTCGGAGAAAGAAGCTGACATTGATGGACAGCTCCCATAGATGGCCGAACTGCCATTTTCACTTTCCTGGGAAGCCGCAGTGTTAAACCCCATCGTACATCCCATTCGAAACTGTTGGACAAAGAATGGAGCCCTGAGGAACGCCCGCTGTGACTCGCATTGCCTATTGCCCGTTTGTTCGTCTGGTACAGCAGTGCTCTACTCTGGAAGTATCTCTTAAGGAACTGGCTCATTCTTTTATGCCACGCTGCGGCATTGGTCTATTCGAGGCTGGATGGCTCGTTGACTTCCCACACTTTGGCAGCAACATCAGTTTCTGCACCTTCCTCATTTCGGGGATTACTATCATCTAAAGACTTCAGCAGTAGCATTCTAAACATGTCCGGATATGCCAGGATCGCAGATTTCAGCGCCACGGTTGGTATTCCATCCGGACCGGGGGTTTTCTTTGATTTTAGTCACATCGACGCTTCTTTGAGCTCGTCGTTAGTCACTTACCACTCGGCTGTGTTACCTCCTTCTTCTTCGCCGTACGATGTAGGTGACCAGGTAGTTGAATCGTGATTCGGGAAGAGACCCTCAACGATTATCTTTAGCTTACCCGGGATATATTTCAGTTGGTGTTGACGGACCCTCGTCTTCGTCATGACGACTCAGTACGCGTCCCCCAGGGATTGGCGTTTATTTCTCAGCACAGCTACTTATGGCAATTAGCTTGCTAAGCTTGATCTCCCGTTTTAAAGAGTCCCTACCTTCTCAAAACGTCGCATGCGCACCTCTCTCACTCTCCGATCTTACACTCTGAGTCCGCCTTCTGGATTTAAGACAAGCAGCGTGTAGCGTACTGAGCTACTCATTTAACCCGTAAGCTGCACGCCGTCTACTGCATGGCCCTAGTTTTCGTGACATTGTAACGTCACAAGCCGTTACAATCCTTCTTGTTAGATCAGCTGCATCAACGTACTTGATTCCGTTGTTCGCCGAAGTAACTCAACAAAGAGGTTTTCGTTAAAGGCTTTCGTCTTCAACTTTAGCTTGCGGCTCGTAATTCTTCGTGCTGCAGCAGGGTTCCATTGGCCGATGCGGTAGCGAATCGCCTGGTGGTCAGGGTTACCATATTCACGGATTTTTCTGTAATGTAACAGATTTTTTTTCACAATTTTTGATCACAGATTCTTTTTTACAGATGACAGATTTTTGGCATATTGATGAAAATTTCACAGATTTTTGAAAATGTTGTGATTTTTCACAGATTTTTTGGAAATTTATCACAGATTTTCACAGATATTTCTCCTGTTTAAGTCATCACAGATGGTAAAAAGACTTTTTTGACCGAAACACAGATTTCAATGTGGCATCCCTGCTGGTGGTCTCTATGGGGATACTTCTCTCACACTCTCCAGTCCATGTTCGCCGTCAGTCAAGGACTACAGAATGTGGCGAAATTTCTCTCCGTACCGATATCCGTTTCGTGAATCAATAAGCTCCCAGCTCCTCGCTTCGCCGCGAGCTACTTGTTATAGTCCTCAGCGGTTGAGCTAGCCTCCACAACGTGCCGTCAGGTAGGTGTCGAGTCTGCAGCCAATTTTCACTACAAAGAAATATTTTCACAAGATGACTTTTGCAAATGAAACTTTGAGAATTTTATTTAAATTTTTAGGCAGAAATTTGATTAACATATTGAATTTTTTCAAAATTCTCCAAAACATTTCGGGGGGGGGGGGGGGGGGGGGTTTCGTCCCCAACCCCCCCCCCCCCCGCTACTACGCCACTGCATAAATCTATCGAAATTTAATACAAAATTGGCAACGATTTTTCTGATCATTCAGCACAACAAAAGTTATAACCGTACGAAATATGTGTAGGCATAGTTGGAACCAGTGTACATTTTTCGCGGAACTGTCAAGCCACCCGTACATTCACGCTCTGCTGAAAATGTATCATATCTCAAACTGCTTAGCTTCCAAGCCACTATGTTTGGACTCATGGACATGCGATAGAATCTAAATGTGTCATCGGTCTTGAGATTGGTCATGAGGATAATGTACCTGACGCATGCAAGGCGGTACTAGTCACAAAGTTTACACACCTGTACAAAGATGAACATGTTATCTTGGTTTGCTAGTTTGACTTGTATCTTATGCTTGTTCGTTTAAGTACCGTGCAAAGGCAGATAAATGGAATAGTGGACGCTATATAAATTGAATAATTTTATACTTTATTCAACTTTTTGAAGATAAATGTTGTTACTAGCGAGTTACTATGAGTTGAAAATCAATAGTTTTGGACATTTTAAAAGCACAAAAATCGAATGTTACATTTTAATTTTTTTTTTAAATTATAAGATATCAGTAATCAGTGCTAATGGATTTTTTTTTTCGATTAGTAAATAATTATGGGCAGTTTCCTCAAATATAATGCTCAAATATAATCTTTGCTTAATCTAGGTAATCTAATGAAGTTCCAACAGCTTTGCAAGCCGACAAAATGTCAGTAGAGCTTCTATGCTTACTTTGCATCAGTAATTTTTTGCACACACTTTACATTTAAATAATGAAAGTTACTGGTCTGCCGTTTGTCGTAGTTTCAGGGATCTATGAATTCTTATGAACTAGAAAAATAAGTCTGCGATATTTTCAATTCGTAAGTCCAATGATATAAAAAGCATCAAGTTGATAAATAAAAATAGGATCAGCGAAGGAATCTTAAGAATCAAATAGCTAAATCAAAAGTTGTTCTCACTTGTATGTTATTATTGCAAGAAATAGTATTTAAGGTTAAATGAAAATAGTATAAAGTTGAGCTAACGCAAACTTCGGGTGATGCCACAGAACTAGTTATAGTTGCAAGACGCTCGATTAAGAAAATAGGAGATGAACCGTTTCTCTGCATCTACAAATCGCCTGCCTGATCAGAACATTTAGAGTAAATTTCGACATTCTCTTTATTTGAACAATCTCTGCAACGGTAAACTTGAACTTCACGCTGATATATTCCTTCCTATCAATGAAGATAAGCATCCCAATTCAGCGTCTTCTATACCTTGTAAACGTGTAGTCTAGAATACCTTGTATAGAATAAGATTTCTCTAGAATTCATTTTCTAGCACCCTCAAATATTTTGAACTTTTGAATATTTTTGTAATTAGAGAAAATAGTAACTTGTAAATTAACAATAAAAATCAAATCCAAAATAAATAATTCGACGATGTACTGTAGGCTTTCATATAACAGATAACATATTTTTAGGATTTTTGATGTCCATTGTCTTAGTTTTGCACTTTTTGACATTACATTTAGTTTCCACTTTCTCACGTCATAGATTAAATTAAAAATTTATGCAATAACTTTTAAACCCCTCCCAAAATAAAATACTGGCTGCGGGCCTGATACATCGCAGACCACTTCATTTACCGAAACAATGCTTAATACATCGCAAAGTTCGAATAATTCCTTGTTGGCCTGGGCACCGAATCTCGAATGATAAATAAGCATAATGCACCGCACTCCATCATTTCTCATTCGTGTCCTAGGCACTCTTCATTTTCAAGCAACGGTATGTAACTATGAGGCCAGGCTACGAGAGGTTAATTCTGTCAGTATGCTGCTAAACGCGGATAATAAAATGCGGATGATGGTAAAAGAATGCACAGATATTTCAAGCCTATAAATGTTTCGTTATCTTTCCAATTGCCATTGCAATTGCAAATTGCACTTTGCAAATCTTGAGTTAAACACGGAAAATGGGCATTTTTCGCCCTGTTGCTATTATAGTCCTTCAAATTTTATACCGAGCGCTAGATCAGCGGCAACCATCTATTTTTAACATATTTGCTCAAGTGGTAGTGCGAGAATTGAGGTATTCGATTCGAGTTTTCTTTTCGCTCAA